>NC_061097.1:59911539-59920502 GCF_015104395.2 Macrobrachium nipponense | reverse complement strand
TCCACGCCGTGGTGAAAACTAAATTCCCCTACTCATTCAATGAGTTGTGTAACTGTGGGGCCTTTCTAAGATAATTTCCCTTGTCTAAGTTCTACTGTACCATATTTGCCAAATTGATTACAGGGTCATTTTCTCCCACAGCGTAGTAGATTTTTCCTAAATATTGTTTTATTTCTTCCATATCGAGAGTCTTCGATATGCATCGGAATGACCATAACATCCCACATCCCTTGTTGAGAGACGAGAAAGCTTTCAGCTCTGGTCTACCTTTCCGCATAACTTCCCACTAAAGAGCTGACAGACATCACCGTTTTCTTTCCTTTCCCCAAAGCTTAATTATGTTGGTCTTCACGTAGGACAAATCTTATGGTGACCCACAGTTGTCTGGTCTTTCCAGCATTTGTAGGGTCGTTCACGTTTATTCTTTCGTTCAATCTACGTGTTTGACTTCTCGGAGTAAATTTGGCCTAATCAGTAGCATTAACCATCGTTTCGTTTAACACGAAAGGGGCACCCCCTTCACCCACCCACCCAAAAAAGTCACTGAAAAAAGAATTAATAATGTGAAGATAAATCAGGTCCCATGCAAAGATAATGAAATCGAATACAATATAGATGAATAAAAAATCTTTAAAGATTTGGTATAAATATAAGCAAAGTAAGTTAATATTGTTAGTAATAATTAGTAAAGAAAGAAATAAGTTTACCGGGAGTTACTAGGCCTGTTTGTTTTATTTAAATTAATTGTGCATATCTAAATACATTTTAAAATGTTTTGCTTCTAAGGAATTGCGTGTGTAAACGCACGCGCGCGCGTGTGTGTGCGCAGATTTCTCTTTGTTTGCTTGCTTCGACTTGTAGACGACTCTACTTGTTTGCTTCATCTTGTAGACTATTCTTTGTTTGCTTCGTTGTTTCGTCTTGTAGACTGTTCTTCACTTGCCTCATGTCGCGAAAAGAACGGAGTCACGTTTTCCCGATAAACCTTTCACAACGTTCAGGTTAAAGTACGAAGAGGAAAGGCAGCAAGGCCGAGCTAGATTCCGTCACTATGTTTCTATATGTCATTATGCACTTACTGATTAACCTGACTAAGTAGACAGGATGAGAATTATTTAGGCATTCAAAATATTCTTGTCCATAAGTAGACTTTAAGAATTTTATCCATGTATGTGTTTAGCAAACAAAGGTCTTCACTACACTGTTGTGAGACTCGTAGGTAACAATTGCAAGTAAATCAACACAAAAGTAAAATATTTGTGTAATCAATAATCAATATGAGCTAGGATAGTAAATTACGCATAGCAAACTAGTTCTAACATAGCGTTACCGAGGCAACATTTTAGCTAACTCTGCTTAGCTCTGCTGTTTTCCCAGAGCATCGACTTGTAAAATGTGCGCAAACTTCCACTAACACCACAGTTAGGTTATTACCTCGTTATAATGTATCTGTGACCACGAGAGATTAGGAACTTTTTAATCTCTGTGCAATCGTTATGGACTGCTGATATCGTAGTGCCTTAGCTACCTTGTTGAAGCTATGTTTAATCTAGATGTCGTGATAATTTTCTAGTAAAGGTTACATTTGGGGACCTATCAAATTTCCAATGGTCACATTGTCCAGCAAACAGCCACCTTCTCAAGGGGGTAGCTCATAAGGAGAAGGAAGTCCGAAGTTTCTAAGGTCGATCCTCGTTCAAGGAGTGCTTGAAAAGTTCTAAGGCCGTTCGTCTGGTGCTCTGGCCTTTTATGCCAGTAGAGATGGAACACAGGCATCTCTGCCGCAAGGTCTTCCCAGGTTACCCAGTAGTTCCTGGATTTAGCTATGGCGGCGGTGATCGTCCTCAACCGGCGTCGGGTTTCCTTAGGCGGACTTTCTCTTCCAGCGGTAAATCTGAAAAAACAAGGCACCAGCAATCAAACAATCAAAAGGAGGTTAAAAGAGATTAATCCCTGAAAGGAAGTGATAAGTGGTAGAGGGGGGCAAATTCGCCTGTATCTTATTATGAACGAGACAATAAGAGTAATTACTTACTTCTGGGTTTCCTAATATTATGTTAATTGGAGAAAGAGATGGCGTAATATGAGGGAACATCATTATGAATATAAATATATTTCTAAAAACTAGGTTTTGCTTAGAATCCATACCAGATATTTCTAAGGCTCTTGTAAAAAAATATATTATTATTATACATACTTCTGGGACTTTTCACTTGAGGTAATTTCTGTTTAACAAAACTAGCTTATATTGTTATTGTTGATTAGGATCGATATGATCCAGGAAGCTATCCTACAGTTATCCTACTGATATGTCCTAGTTATTGGTCTCTTCCGTTGATGTGACCATGTCAGTTTATTGAGAATAATTGATAACATTGCCCAGCTGTTCTTAAATCTTGCTATTTTGTTAGGAATCCATACACGCTAAGATCGCAGTTCAGAAAGGACCGAATTCAGTTGCTATTTTTAGCTAAACACTATAACTACTTACCTCCTATGGCCGCCCACATATACCATCTATTATTCCTTTCATTTCATAAATATGTCTGCCCGCAATATGTCAGGTCCTTTTCTAGTAATAACACTTCATCATAAACTAATGTTATTTACAATGTAAGATTTACAATTAACTCCAGGTGCTGTATTTTCTTTTTAAAGTTCGTTTAAGCATAGTAAAAAAAAAAAAAAAACATCTTTTGCCAAATTATGCTGGCAGAAAATTTTTCAGGATCACCATTACAGAAATGCATTTATTGTCTATTTCATTATAATATTTAGAAAAAACTTTCTTTGTTTTTTAGTCCGATAATGACAGACGTACTCTACTAACTAAAATTGCATTTTTTGAATGACTACCGGTTTGTTTTTTATGCTTTGTTGCAAATAGCTTTAAAAGAGTAACCATGTGAAACTTGGGAATACAGTCTGCTTATTGTGAATACGCACAATAGCGAAAATGCAACGGTATAAATTCAACTCGTTTTCCTTTTACCGCCGACACTCGTTAGGGAAATTTTTTAATAAAAAAAGAATATTTCTACACTTTGAGTACAACCATAATATAATAATCATAATATTACATAGTTACTATAATTAGAATTATTAAGATTAAACACTTCATTAAAAAGTCATTAATTTGAAAATAAAGCTTCCTCAAAAAGTGCATTAGTAGAAAACAGAAGCAAAATAGAAAATGATACACAGAAAGAAAATGACAAAACTAAAATTGCAAATAGATAAACACAAACTTACATTAATAGCAGAATAATTTAGAACGCACCAACGTCTCTGCTTTGAGGAGTCACCCTTCCACAACTGGGTCCAGATCCAAAGTTTAGAAGTGGCGACGAGGAAAGAGTTATTTTCCAAAATTGTAAGAAACATTATTAAGATGTAATTGAATTTCTTTAATTTTGAGCTAAGAATTAATATCTATAACATCCGGAGGTTTAGATAACATCCACATAGGTCCAGTCATTGACATTTATTTGTTAAAAATAACCGGTTAGAAAATACATTCATTAGTCGTTGTGTCAGTGAGACAATGTTTCCCTAATCATTTCTGGCGAATGTATTTCTGAATCATATTCACCTTTCTGATCAAACCCACATTCTTTCCAATTTCTCTGAACACTGAAGAAAAAAGACCTGATTTCAGCAGTAGGGGATTGAATACGTAAGTCAATTCCTTTCAGGAGCAGTGTTTCCTGTCAACAGAAAAAGAGAAATTACTTTTCTCGTATGGGGTCTTTTTCAAATTGAAGATTTTCTGCAGAGACTGATGCAGGCATGACTCTTCTTTTCCACCGTCATCCCTACATTGAGGGGTCGGTTTTCTGATGCTCCTTCTCCACTGCCTTCTAACAAAAGCATCATCCTACACCAAACCTCTTTCCTTCATATCTTCCTTCACTTTATCTCGCCATCTAATTATCTGTCTCCCTCGATCTTCTTTCTCTAACAGGTTCCTTCCAAGCCCTCTTCACTCCCTCCTGATGCGGGAATGTCTCCTCATTCATATATACATTTCTAAAGTAAAAATGCTTCATCTTAAAATTTTCTTCTTTTTCTTCAATTACTTTGTCCGGCTAGACACCTCATTGATACATTTTTTCCTATTATACGTTTATTAGCGAACGACTTAGGTATAGTAGACGAAAGAACAACAACATCAACAACAACAATAATAATAAAGAATTTCATAATATTAAGGATATTAATTATATATTGAATGCAATAAATTTACAAAGACCTTGCACGCAATGAGTACCTGGCGTCAAATGTATGATGACCTTGATATAATCATAATAAAATGAGCCCGTATTGTATTGCCCCCATTTCTGATTTTCCATCAGAGCCTCATTTTAACTCTAATGACCTGATACCAATCTAGTTTTAAACACAGTTTACTTGTAGGCGCTAAAGGCCTTTGTAGACAAGTTACTGGATGGAATGAACCTCCACTACCTAATATTTTTTTTTTTTTTTTTTTTTGCATGGTATTATCATTCTTTTCCTTTGAACATTATACACATAATTTAAAATCTTGGCCTTTAATTTTCATCTAATTTCATCTCTTTTACGTTTTCATATATATATTTTTTTTTATTTTAGTCATTACTTTACTCCTATTAGTTAGCCACTGAATAATGTTTCTCAGTATATTTCTCCCACTCGTCTTCTCTTTTATCCTTATTTTAAAGGGATAATTTAAAATGAGGTTCAGGTTCGTATTCAAGGTTTTCTTATTGCAGCAATTTAACTTATTAAGGAGTGTGTGATGAAATGTGCTTGCGTAAAAAATTAGTGAGATCTTGTGAAGGTCTTGCAAGAACATGCTTTTCATTATCTTTTCTCTCTCTCTCTCTCTCTCTCTCTCTCTCTCTCTCTCTCTCTCTCTCTCTCTCTCTTTTTAGGTAAATAGTATTTTCTCTTAGGTAAACAAATCTTGACGAAGTAAAAGGAAAAAATTGTAAGAAGAGTTTGGAAAGCGGTAAACATGAAGTTTTTATTTTTATTTGAAACGGGAGACTATTCCGAACCTGCAATTCTCTCACTTTTCTTTGTTGTTTTAATCTACCTGGATTTGAATTCAGCCGATTTTGACGTCTCTTTAGCTTACCAACTCTTGAAGTTTGCTGTGTTGTGTAAGCAGGATATAAATTTCTATCATCTGCTTCGTTCTTTTAAATGTTTATGAAGAATGGTGATGTCATATTGTAATATTTTCGAACATGAAAACATACACATATTTGAAATTTAATAATATTAAGTAAGAAATCTTCGTGATTTAGTTAAAGGCTAAATCATATATACCGTCTCGATTTACATAGACTTAATTATTTCTAAATCACTGAAAAAATCGCCGAAAATTAAGATTCTTTTCATAATCACATTGGGTAAATAAACTGAGCTGAGAAATAAGTCTGATATTTGTTTGGGAGGTGGGTAAATATTCTTCCAAAAGATTCTCTATTTGCCACTGAGTCTTCTAATGCACCACAAATAAGATTGAGAGACAAAATAAATAAATGAATAGATAAATTATTCCAATGTATGCCCGGAGAAGTTCACGGATCAAGAAAATTTAAAACGTCACAAGAAGTTGTTGTAGTGAAACAAACATCTTCACCTCAAAAAATACATGTTGAAACTTTATCTGTATCTGTATATTCATAGTTTGTAGCTTTTGCAATGTTGAGAAACTATATGATTATCAGTGTGAAAGATAAATGTTTTTTCTAAAGATAAACAATCTCATTGTCTATCTTCTTATGGAAATTGTCCGTCTATCGAACTTGCTTAATGAGAAGTTAATTGCCTGTCGGGGAAGTTTTGGAAAACAAGGTAAAGTTGAGATATCTAATAACAACTACCTCACCTAGCAGGTCGTTGTAAAAAGCAAGTGTTGATGCGAAACTTTATGATGCGCTATAAGCAAAGAAAGAAATGAACCGCTTGTAGTGCAGAAACTTGTAAGAAAGTCGTAAGAAAACATTTATCTTTCTCTGCCTTTGCTGTCTTTTGAGGACACTTCGTAAGATCATTTGTTCACACGTTTGCTTATTTGTCGTGGAGTATGTGTGAAATTAACTATCATGCATAAATGTGTTAGATTCCTAAGTTTCTCTCTCTCTCTCTCTCTCTCTCTCTCTCTCTCTCTCTCTCTCTCTCTCTCTTCGTTATTGGGATGGTCTGTAAAGAGAAATGCGCAAGAGACGCATTTATTACAGCATGAATACTAAAAGTGTAACACTAGGTGCGGAATATGGCGTATTCTTTATCTGTCATTTTCTATATATTCATCTTTGCGGCCTAATTCACACAGCCCCTAGTGAGCTCATTCAATATTGTGGCCATGCTCATTTTAATCATTAATCTCTCAATCTTCATTACCAAACGCTTTTTTCACAGGTGTACTGATTGCATCTTCATAGTAATTTTATATCTTAATAGTACTACCTTTTTTATGCGTTTGTAGTAACTTTTAATCTCTTTATAATCAAATATGTCGTCATGTCACCACTATATTAAGGCTGAAAAAGCTAATACTAAGAACGAAGTAACAGTTAAAGAAAATACCAAAACAATCTCCACCTTATGATCAACTTTCCTGGCTGTAAGCTTGCTTGTTCATACAAACACCGAAGGTTAAGTAAATCTTATTTTCACTTACCTTCTCAAAGAGCTTTCTTTCCATGACATGTGAGTACGAATTAAGCATTTCATAACCCTGTACATTATGAGCATCGGTTTTTTGTGAACGTGGGTCGTTCATAAATTGATGATAAATAATATTTTAGAATCATAAAGATGAAACATATCCTATTCATGTTCAGATGTATTGCAATGGCTCGCGCTTCTATTTGTCATTCTTACTTTTCAGTTGACTTTGGCCTTCAGTGACTGCTACAATTTTGAAGGCAGAACTTGTTACGGAAATTTGAAGCCGTCGCTAGCATCTGTTATGAACCGAAAAAAAAAATCAATCAATAAAAAGAGAGAGACTTATGCCAATGTTACTGCAGCTCCACTGAACTACTTAACAAAATGAAATTAAATAAAATTAGAAAAATAATAGCCGCTTCCATAGTCAGCTCGATTCCCGCTCTGCCAACATGGAATCAGAGGAATGTATTTCCGGTGATTAGAAATTCATTTCTCGATATAATCTGACAATATGCTCTCGGTCCCGTTGCTAGGTAACAAATTGGTTCCTAGCCACATAAAAAATATCTAATCCCTTAGGCCAGCCCTAGGAGAGCTGTCAATCAGCTCAGTGCAGTGGTTTGGTAAAACTAAAATATACTTAACTTAGTAGCATCCGTTAAGTAGATTGTATTATGTTTGAAGAGTAATAGAGAGTCATTCTATGGAAAACTACCGAAACCCAGGAGTATTTTTTATTTCTTGTGGGGTGGGGGGAGGGCGGGCGGGTGAGGGGGGACAATGCAAATATGATGAGTGTGTAGATTTTAGAAATTCTTTTGGAATTCTTTGGTGTTTGCTCTTCGATTCTACAGAAGAATTAAAAGAAAGGAAGGAAAATAGAATGAGAAGAAAGTCAATTTGACTTAGAGCCGAAAAGCGCACATTTTTACCAAGAAACCTTGAATATTGATCGAATAGTAAATAGCCCTCAAGAAAAAAAAATATAGCATCCATAGAAAGACTTGGGGCATATAGTTTATGTAAGATCAACCCTTTAAGACAACAATGCACGGGGTTTCAAAGGATTATCACAGATCTTGAACTGAGGACCATCCACATCATTAGTGCTTCCAGGAAGATAGTTCCACAGTTTTGTGTTAAAGGGAAGGAACGACCTTCGGAAGTGGCCAGACTGATAATGTAGCCCCTCAACGTTGAAGGCCAAAATGTACTAATATCTCACACCGAAAGTCAGTATTTTAGGTATAAGAACAGTACACATGTATTCACAATATGCAATAGGATGTTGTTGACGGTATCATTTCAAATAGCAAATGTAGTGGGTGTCTCACCCAGAGAGAGAGAGAGAGAGAGAGAGAGAGAGAGAGAGAGAGAGAGAGAGAGAGAGAGAGAGAGAGAGAGAGAGCTTAATCCATCTTCATAGTCCCCACTAATCGTTTCACGTTTTCCTCTCACCAAGATACCTAAAATAAATCCAATATCATTGAAATCTGCTGAGTCACCACTTCTGAGGAAGCCAATAACCTAACGAGGAAGTCTGGAGATCTGATTCGAAATATCGTGAGAGGATTCGAACGCCACAACACGAGACTTGGGTAAGAATAATAAATTGACTTTTTGGGGTTTACTGGATAAAGAAAGAGTATTAAATGAGCAGTTTTCAACCGTGAGTAATTTTATATAAACAATAGTATGAGTAACAACTATTTGTTGCTATTTACTTTTTCTATACTAGGTAACTTTCAATACATATTCTTATCATGTCTTTCAATACCATACTTACAAATAAACTCATCGTATCGAAACCCTATGAATAAATGTTCATTTTAGAACCTCGCCAGAGAAATACTAATTTCTGTTAAAAATTCTTTGATTCATGTTGATCTATATAATATAGAATATATTTGCTATAATTTCTCTCTTTTCGGTGGTATAAGAAAACCGAAGGTCCTTAGAACAGGTCTGACTCATTTCTGATATATCATCTAAGAATAAACTTGGTATCATCTAATTTTCTAAAGGTACAGTATTATGATAAATTATCTTTAGTGAGAGTTTAAAGGTTAGTACCAAAAGCATAATAGGTCACTATAGAAGTAACAACTTCGTTCATCTCCCAAAAATTAAGACAAGAATGGGTTATTACTCTTCTCCTTCCGGAAGATGAATAATAGTAGAATCCTTAACAGGAGGCACCTAATCTTGATTTGGAAAAAAGGATGACAAAGTAAATAACGAATGCAAAATGACCAGTTCCTTCCGGAATATTTCACGTCCTAGAACTGACTCCA
>NC_061097.1:59899039-59906539 GCF_015104395.2 Macrobrachium nipponense | reverse complement strand
GAATTTCTAATCTTTTTTTTCATATTATAGCCATCGCTGGTTTTAGGCCCTTCCTTTTCAATTTTAAGCAGCTGAGCTATCCACTGTGCACGTTTCTCTTTCCGAGGAATGACCACATTGTCATTCTTAGACTGTAATAAGTTGTCCAACTTCTGCTCAAACTGCTCTTTAAAGTCCCGACATGCCACTTGTTGGTTGGTAGGACAGACCTCTGTAGTAGCAGGGAATATGAAGGTTTAACTGCCCTCCTCCTTGCCCAACTGCACGATTTCAGCTCGTAAACAAGAAGTGTTTCATATTAGTTTTAGTCTGAGAATTTCGAATCTTCTGCTCAAACTGCTCTTTAAAGTCCGACATGCCACTGGAACCAAAAAAAAAAAAAATCTGTTAACATTTAGCAAAATACAGTTGCAAAATCATAATAACAACATGGCACAAAATGTCCTTGCAAAAAGTAGAAAAACTGCCAAATGTGTACATTTTGCAATCAATTTTGCCTATTGTGCACAATCGGCACTAAGCGCTGCAAATTGTACACAATAGGCAAAATTAATTGCAAAATGTACACATTTGGCAATAATCCACATTTTGCGTAACACACCACACACACACACACACACACATATATATATATATATATACTATTATTATTATAATAGATATAGATATGTACATATGTATATATATTATACTATATATATATATATATACATATATATATATATACTTATATATATATATAGATAATATTATATATTATATATATATATATGTATATATAATATATATATATATTATATATATAGATATATATATATATATATATATATATATATATATTATATATATATATATATATATATATATATATATATATATATACGTATTATATAATGATTTACAGACAGTTTAATGCGTTTGATAACTGTATGCCAAACCGAGCAAATATTCTAGTGGTTCCCGTGAATCAATCTGTTGTACTATATTTAAAATGTGTTCATCAGCCCGAATGAATTTCAGACGTTTTCGATTTGGAGCATTTCTGGCAATCAATTGTTCACAATACGCATCACGTCCTTTTTGAATACTCTTCATGCTATCGATGGATTTCCATGTAACAGGATGGTTCATTCCTAGTTCTGTATAAATCTTTTTTGTGTGCAGCTTCAGCATGATTGTTTGTTCGGTCTTCACCAGATTTGGTTCGACTGTACATATTCCACATTTCTGCGCGAATAAATGGTGAACGTCGCCCATTGCCTCGTCTCAGTGGTCTCCAAATATAATTACCCCCGACCCTAATCATTAATGGCTGAACTTCATCACGTGCGAATTCTGACAAAGCATCGATGTATACATCCATGTAGGGAACTGGTACAATAGATAAAGCAACGATCATTTTAGATTTCACCTAAGTTTGGTTGTTTATACTTTCCGTTCTCTGTTCTGTAGGTTTGTACAAATTTTAGTGTGTTTTTACTCTTGGTTTAAAAAGTTGGTGCTTTGTTATTCCCTCTTTTTTACTGAAGAATTTTAAATTCGCGTCTTTTATTTGTAATCTATGCGTAGTTTACTGGATATATTTTCATGCATATATAACCCTTGATGATACGACAAAGGTTCACGAAACGTAGGATTAAACGGCTGTTCTTGGAATCTGCTTGTTTTCCTGTACCCGCTCCTTTTAATTATATTTTCCGTAAACGTGAAGATATTGGCAGTAAAGAGGAAGGAAATCAAGACAACGAATTGTATAGAACCTATTTAAAATGACCTACTTCTGAAACTAGTTGGTACTGCTTACATTGCAGAACATCGGTATCCACGTTCTGCTTTTACGCTATTGATAATTTATTCACTTGCTTATGAAACTGTAATATACTGTTGGTACAAAAGACCTTAAGTTGAGGAGTGGCTATTAAATGCTGCTGCAAATCACGAAGCACTGTTGTCTTGGTTTCTAAAGGTTTTATTGTAGTCGTTGCGTGTTTATCCTCTCGATTTGTTGATATGTTTCTAAAGGTTTTTAGATACTGGTATTAAACTTTTGGGAGTATTTCAAATCAGAATACAGTAACCAAACTATGTTACCTCCTTAAGTACTGTGAGCTTGTAAAAGGAATCAAACAAATCTACAGAATTTTATTTTATGATGGGAAAATTGCAAACACCATAAATGTAATAAAAAAAAATAATTATGTGAGACTGACGGTTTTAAAATACATTTCTCATGCTGAACTTCGACAGATGAAGGTTTTGGTATAATTTTTATTTATCGTCTCCAGTAAATACCTGACTACTATTTTATTAAGCATAGAAAATATCAAGGATATCATAAAAACTCCTTCCACATTTGATATCCGAAGAAAATCTTTAACCTGGCACATAATAGGGCACTATAACTTTTCCATTTTTTATCATGAAACATCTTTGATAAAATTGATATAATGATTCATACACGATAACCAACATTTTCTGTGCAAAATCATTATATATACATATATCCTCAACGAAAAAATGAGTCGTTTCCATCGACTCATTCGCAATGGCGACCCCACATAAAAAATGGGTTTAAGCTAGGAAGAAGATCCTCAACGAAAAATGAAGACAAGAAAAATAAGTTATTAAAAAAATGCAATTTGCCAGAAAAAAACTACTTTCAACAGAAGAGAGACAGAAAGACAAACAGACAGAGAGAGAGAGAGAGAGAGAGAGAGAGAGGAAAAAACCCAAGAAACAGCGTAGGATTGATTAAATTCATTCATTACTTTAAAGAAACTTTTTATGTCAATGAAGCGCGGAATTCCTTCAATTAGTTTCCTCCTTTCCGATCATTATAAACGGCCCAGTTCCACGATGAGTCATCTATAGGCACATATCGATAATGGAACGCGTCTCGACTTGTTTACAGGAAGTCTAATGAACGAGATGGGAATTCGATGTCAAGCGATGAGGTTTTCGAGGCTTTATATAGCGACGCGTAGTGTACTATACCACAACTATCTTGCTGTTGAGCTAAAGTTTTCCCTTTATTTTCCAATGAAATAATCAATGCAAAGGGGGACGATCTGTGGTACCAGTGATAAAAAGTGTTTTCTGGAAACTCTGCATAAAGTCAGTCCTCTCTGCCCCAGATCTTTTTTTGCAGTTACTGAGTATATTTTATATATAGCTTGTGCAACTGTATTTCAACTTCAAAGAGATTGGTTTTAACAAATCTTTCGGGAATTTTCACATTTATCCGAGCAACGAAGGTCGTTAGTTGAAGTGCTTTGAAACAACCACTGCTTTAAAGATTCAGGACTAATTGCCAATTATTTCCATACGTAACACTAACAACTTTTGACAAAATCCTTTCCTTTATATTTTATGGTCTTTTATACCTTAGATTTAAACATTTGCCTACATTTAACTAACTGGTTACTATCTGCTTTTGGGTGTGAGAATGGAAAAACCTACAATGTGCGAATGTCATCAGATCTAATTAAGGGGTATTGTATTTCATTTTAGATTTCAGTATCTTAGAAATATATAATATAATATTATATATATATATATATATATATTTGATATTTATTTATTTATTATTTTATTATTTAAATATTTATATTTATATATAGTATAATATATAGTATATATATTTATATATATATTTATATATATAAATATATATCATATATATGTATAATATATATATATATATATATATATATATATATATATATATATATATATAATAGATATATATATCTATATATATATATATATATATATATATATATATATATATTATATATGATATATAGATATATATATATATATATATATATATATATATATATATATATATCTCTATATATATATATGATATATATATATATATATATATATATATATATATATATATATTATCTTAAAAATCCTTTACTGTAGCGGCAATGGCTGAAGGAAACTGCCTTTAATTTTGCAGCAAGCATTTTTGGAAAAGGAAGCCCAGGGAATTTTGTCCTCCCTGACTTCCACTTCACTCGACTATCGGTGTCATATACAATTCTATGCTAAAATGATATGGCGCTCAGTTGCCTTTAACGGAATGTGTCTAAATCAATGTGTGTCTTTTGAGAATCGAAAGCATCATTCCTAAATGGCTTGTGCCACAGAAAAAGTTATTAGTTTATAAGTGAATTTTCCTCTGAATTTTTTCCAAGGCAGACTGTTGTTGCCTGTTCGTTCATGACCCAAGTGTCGTCAGAGGTCAAAGTTCTCAGGTGACTTTCTAAAAAGAGAAGTGGAAATGATGGATATGTCCTTCAATGTAAACGTTTGTCTATCATGAACTGAATCACTCAATGATGACTGTATTGCTCTCATCAGTTAATTCATTCGGTGATAAAAGTTTACAAAAATAAAATGTATTTAGGCACCTCTCCTCTATTGATGCACGTAAATGATCTCAGAAGTCTCTCTCCCTCTCTCTCTCTCTCTCTCTCTCTCTCTCTCTCTCTCTCTCTCTCTCTCTCTCTCTCTCTCTCTGCACACACACACACACACACACACACACACACACATAAAAGTTTCATTAATGACTCCGGAAGTTAACCAAACGGAAGTCAACCAAAGGAAAAGTTGTTGTACAGTCATGAAGCTTCCCTTTCGTACAGCTTAAAGACTTTTTATATTGTTTAGGCATTAATGTTATAGAAATAATGTTATTCACACAACCAGTCTGACTATCAGGAAATGCTTTGTATTATTTGTTGATGTCTTTGTTGTTTCGTTTAAACAGATTTTATTTGTTGTGCCTTCTCTCGAATTTCCGTTTCCTGGTCAGGCGCTCCTCGTTCAAACTTCATTAATAAAGAACATCAATATGACTAAACACCGCTGAGAATATGAATTCTAAACGAGAACAGCAAGTGATACGATATCTGTTTTTTAAATGCAAGTATTGCTGAAGTTTCGTATTAACGATGCCATCAGTTCAGAATAGCGTAACGCTGTATCGGAGTTATTTCGATGTGAGTTTCCAACATTCATTTTCAAACATTTACATGTAAATTGTTCTTAGGAAATCTCTTTCGTCTGGATATTGCAGGTTTCATCCCCATTTCGGTGAATATTCGACTCACTAGAACTCTATTCAGAATCAAAGTTTTGGGGTTCCGAAATCCAGATTAGTTTTTTGCCTTAGCCTCTTCATTTGGGTGCACCTGATGGAGGGCGTTTGTGAGTTGTTAGTGCAAAACACTGTACAGGTATTTTTACAAATTATCAACTGAATGTCTGACTCATTACTTGCAACAAGTGATTAGGTTTTGGGAGAGAAGGGAAAGTAACTTTGATATATATTATATATATTATATATATATTATATATATATATATATATATATATATATATATATATACTATATATATATATATATATATATATATTATATATATTAAAGTAATAAAAAAAATTGTTGTTGACTCTTCATGCCGAGAATAGCTTATCAGACTATGCTAACTAGTTACAGCCTCTTATGAACTTGGTAATCCTGCACCCTCATTTGACAACCAATAGTCAGAATCTGTGTTGCCTAAATGTTGTCGCTTAAAAATCTGGTATAAAGTGACAAATGACATTCATGCTTTGCCTTACGAAGAAAATATTCGATTTTATCAGTCAAAAATATCCTTCCTTCCTCAGAGCTACCGGTAGACATTCTTGTGTATGTGTGTATGTATGTATATAGGATACATAAATAAAGTGTTTTGATATTGGTTCATTATTTCTCTATCTTCTTTCCTTTCAGGCATTTTCTCATTCGTGCGTGCTATTATACACCACATCGACATGTTACTGGGTTCTGTGATCCTAATTTAATTCTGAAACTTCTAAATAGATTGTGGAACTGACATTTGCAAATAGAGTCAGTAACTGCAAGTGGAACTTGGGATACAATTACCACTATTATTAATGCTTATAATAATGACAGGCGTAAGGCGGATGTTACTGAGATAAGTTCCTGCTTGTCATTTATTAAAGTTAGTCACACAGCCCGTTAGCATTTGAGGAAGTTATGTTTATGTAAATGATAAGCTTTAATGGTCAATGTGTAAACTCTATAATGTTACATACTCAGTTTAACTTTTTATGGGAAAAAAAGTCGAAGTCAAAGTTGCCTGGTGACGATAACAAAGAGGCCATCATTCACTCACTGACAAGAGAAACGAAACATAAGATGATGATCCCTATAAATAAAAGAAAAAAAACCAAGAATCTAATGTGAATGATTATCAGAAAGCAACAGAATTTTGTCAAATACGTGTGCGTGTGTGTGTGTGTCAGAGAGAGAGAGAGAGAGACGAGAGAGAGAGAGAGAGAGTGAGAGACTTAAGTCTTCAACAAATTGTCTGCCAACGGGAGTATTATAACGACGTTGAAACCACCTGAGTAACTAATCACACCTAAAGTATAACAGAGGGATAGCGGTTTTTTTGGAACATTCCCAAACCGTTCCATCTCGTCAGATGCGAGAATCGAATGATTGTACTCCAGATTGTGACTTGGTTCGCTACCACTGCGTTCTGTCAGTATTATCGCAATGTAAACAAAGGTAATAAATATTTAGCCATTCTGCTTCATAATAAAATTGCTTACTAAAGCACTCATGTTCATAGCTTACATTTATCACCGAAACTGTAAAAGGACCAAAAAAGATTACGTGAGGCTACTTATTGTGCGTAAATTAAACACTCCATTATCCAATAATGGCGCCTATTGCCAATTATTTTGCTGTTCCTATGTGTAGGTTGGATATTTATAACTTAATAACCCTTCATTAGCTCATTAAATATTGCATGTGACAAATCTTTTTAAAATTAAGTTAATAAATGAATATCTAAAAATGAAGAATTACAATGGAGAAATATTTCTATACACATTTTGAAGCTAGTATAGAAGAAGAAGAAGATATGTCCGCCTCTGGAAAGAAGAAAGCGACGCACTATTATTACTGTTTCTGAAATAAGTTATCGGGAGAAATTCCAATACCTATCTCACAGCAACGTTGTCCAGGAACACTTCAAGTCTGTAGTATCAGCTTCATAATTTTCCCTGTTTCCATTATCTTTATCATGCGACCAGTGTTGTCATTATTTTTATGAAAAAAATGTTGTTACTGAAGATAAGAAATTGACAGTAAACTTTAACTTAAAATAAGTAAAAGTTTAATGATTAAATTCTTCATGTATTTGTTGCTTTCATTGGCTGTCTGAAGTTTAGTTTTATGAAGTTTTTTTTTTATCAGAAAACAAATTTATGACTATATCTCTCTCACAGATCTTAATGAAAAACTTATTTTCCTCTAAACGTTTTCAAAAGTAAAAATTGTTTTTTACTTAGATATGGACTCTCTCTCTCTCTCTCTCCTCTCTCTCATCTCTCTCTCTCTCTCTCTCTCTCTCTCTCTCTCGCTGTGACTAATACGTAAGAAACTCTTGCTTGTTTTGGACA
>NC_061097.1:59885996-59898539 GCF_015104395.2 Macrobrachium nipponense | reverse complement strand
TTGCTTGTTTTGGACACTTGTAATATTTAACGAAAAAAGACTATCGTGCAGTGTGGTGATCCCAAATTCACGCCCAGCTCATGCCCTGATACATTTCAGTGGTATCAAGACCTTACCGTCTCTGGGAGCTAAGAAGGTGAGGTTTGGCGACTATACGTCTACCTGCTGAGTCCACAACCACCAATGCCTAGCTCCATCCTGTCCAATTTGCGGAGAGATGAGGTATGGTCGCTGACTGCTCATGACCGATCTGTAAACATTTCAAGGGCCACTTGGAAGTTTAAGGAATTTCTTTACTTAACAGTGATTACCTAAGAATGAAAAAAGGACACTTATATTTCATGTACTTTAAATAATGATTAAATTATTATTTATAATAATCAAACTCCTTCGTTGGGTTACAAATCTGATCATCATATTAGGAAAGTAGGAAATTCTATTAAAGTGCGTTTTCACCACGATTCAAAACAAATAAAAATAGGAGTTTCCTGCTTTCTACTTCAGTTCCATTTATCCTAATCACTTGGTTACCGACAGTCTTAGTTTTTTTCAGTCATTTTGCTGTTGTATATTTGACTTCAGTATCCATGCGCAATATCCTCACATTCCCATGGACAAGCCAAGAACATCATTGCTTTATTGGAAGACTCCTGAGACTAAAGATACTATAATGTGAAATAAGAAGAAGCGAAACAGGATACCGAAGTGGCTGAAATGTATTAGAGCAACAGACAATTTATAATAATGAAATAATTTGTGAAGATCATAAGTAAACAGCATTTAAAAACTAAAGAAGAGATAAAAAATTACAAGGAATTTGGACATTAAAGAAACCTTACGATCATCATCATATCCCTTCTTTTTGCAAGAAGGTTCCTGTGACTTCAAAACAATTCGTCCTCGTACTCCTTGATACTTCATTTAAAAAATCTAAAGTTTAAGGGAAAATGAGATTCCCTAATTAGATTACTAAACTATTTGGGAATAAAGGAATCATTGATTTTTTTCCCAAAATTCGCAGCCTACTCTAGCATTAACGCACCTCAGCTCCCAATCCACCTTTAAACCGACACAACAACCAAAAGAGTTTCTAAAAACATTCAGTTGCCCCTATCATGACGTTTAATGCATAGATGTCTCTTAATTTACACCTTTAAAGCATTTAAAGCATCATTGCCATATTTCCTAACTTTCATCTTTAGATCCATTTAGAAAATTATGAAGATGGGAAAGTTCTATTCCTTTAACATTGGAATATACACAAACACACACGCAGATACACTGACATAGACACAAATAATCATATATATATATATATATATATATATATATATATATATATATATATATATATAAATATATATATATTCTCGAAAAGAATAGTGTTGGGATAAGACAATACTGGCCTAAGTGTGGGTGGGGGGGGGGGGGAGAGTGTGGGAAGGTGGTCGGAAAGGGGTAAAATGTTAAAATAACTGATAGAGACAGATATCAGTGCTTAATCCATAGTTTGCAATGTAGCTGAGATGAATGGTGACACTCCTGATGCCATTGAAGTTCAAGTTCTGCCTAGTATGGAGGGGTGAGAAGTGGATGAGAAGGGGTGACATGTAAAAATAACTTTAAAAAACATATAATAGCATCTAATCCATTGTTTTCAAGGTAGCTGAGATGAATAGTGATGTTCCTAATGGCCTTCAAGTCCAAGTTGAGCCCCAATGGGAAAGAGGATTCAGAAGGGATGGGAAGGGGGTTACATGTAATAATGAACTAAAGTGAAAGATATTAGTCTCTAATCCATAGTTTTTGAGGTTGCAGAGATATATAATACACTCCCAATGCCCCCCCATTTAGTCAAAGTTCTGCTCCAATAGGAAAGGGCTGAAAAAGGGGTGGCATGTGAAAATAACTGAAAACTGCAGATATTAGTGTCTAATCCATAGTTGTCAAGATAGTGATGCTCCTGATGCACTTGAAGCTCAAGTTCTGGCCCAGTAAGGAGGTGTGAAGGGGGTGGGGAGGGTGACATGCAAATAACTGAAAACGAACAGATATGAGTGTCTAATCCCTAGTTTTCAAGGTTGCTGAAATAAATAGTGACACTCCTAATGCCCATTAAGTCCAAGTTCAGCCCTGATAGGAAGGTGGGGTTCGAAGGGGTTCAAAGGGGTGACGTAAAAATAACCGAAAACGAAAGATATTAGTGTCTAAACCATACTTTTCGAGGTTGCTGAGATGAATAGTGAAACTCCTGATGTCCTTTACATGTAAGTTCAGCCCTAATAGGAGAGGAGGCCTGTGAGAAGGGGCCACTCAGGTCAAAGTTCAATCCCAATAGGAAGGAAGGTGGATAGCGGTAAAATGTAAAATGTCAAAAGTGTTTGGCAATGTAAACGATTAGCAAGTTTGTCACCAGTTAGATAGCTGACGCCCTTATGGTAATCAAGTCTGACCCTTAGTAACCTCTGTCTGGATCCAATTTAGGTCCCCAGATTACATCTTGGGTAATTAAACTTGTATACAGCACATGAGGTTATCAAAGAGCCAAGTTTATCTTGAATTTAAACAAACTACCTAAAATAAGAGGATTTGTAGGGTTGATATTAAACCTGATAGCTGGTTTAAAATTAAATATGAGTTTTCTTAGTGCATCATAGGTGTTTTGGTCATAGATTAAAAGTACATTTGCATAAAATAGAAACTTAGGCATAGTAGGTGAGGAGGCTTTTGGAATTAAAATGTTATCAAGAAGTTTTAAAACATAACTGTGAAAAAGTGTAGTAGGAAAATAATTGCCTCTAAAATATTAACGTAAAAACTGAATTTCCTCGTGAAAAAACTCCCAACTAGATGTCAGTGACAAGGCATGCTGAAGAAATTTAGATAGAGATTTTAATTTAAAGCCATAAAAGCAGTGGCTATAAACATTTGAACCTTGTACTGTAAAAGTTCTCTTCATGTAAACTGAAGTGTTAAAATGATCATATTGGTGTAAGACTAAAACATCTAAGAAAAGTAGTTTATTATCACTTTCACATTCCATAGTAAATTTTATATTTGAGTGTGCTCTAATTATAAAATCAAGAAACCTTTCGGAGCCATACTTGGATTTAAGAAGAGCGAAGGTTTCATAAACAGACCTTTTGTAGAACAGCGGATGGTAACTCAAAGGAGAGGTGTCTAAAAATTGCTCCTCCAGGGAGTGCATAAAAATGTCTGCAAATATGGGCCCTAATTGATAACTCAGAGCCCTACCATCTTTTGAGTAAAACATTTATTACTAAAAATTAAGGCAGTGTCCTGCACTTACAGTTGCAAATAGCTTCTTAAAAGTAGATTTATTAAAATTATTAAAAAGAGAGTCAGTTTCAGGCAAGAATTATTTAACAATAATTTCAGTAGTCTCATTCAAAGACAGTACATTGGTAAACAAAGACTCAATATCATAAGAGTAACTTACTATAAAAGGTCTGAGTCCTGGCTGAGTGTGGCTTCTTGGAAGTGGAAGAAATTTTTCATATTATAATCATTTTACATCAGGGGAGAAAGCGTTGCAATCGTCATCCCAATTTATGAAATACTGAAGAGCTTATAATTCAATTGGAGTTGCTAGTGTCACATAAAGAGGTAAACAGAGCCATGCCACCAGTCTTTCTCTCGTTCTCTTTCTTGGGAAGACAAGAGATTTCAAAGTAATTAGTTTTCTATCCCACGTCATTAAACGTCTTCGACACACACAAAAAATTGTAGCTGTTAATTGAGATCGACAGAATAATCCAATAGTCTGCCTCCATTTTTGTTTACTTCTTGCAACTCTCTCGTCTCTCTCTCTCTCTCTCTCTCTCTCTCTCTCTCTCTCTCTCTCTCTCTCTCTATAAAAGAAGTAACGCCCATGAGTCAGGCTTTCTAAAGGCCACTTTCTGTTGAATAACTGTAATGATGATACTCACCTTATTGTGACTGAAAGACATTCATCAGCTAGTATACTTTTCCTCGTGTGTTTTAATTTTTGTATGTGCTTATATTTAGCTTGATTTTTTTAAATCTGTCTGTTTGTTTGATTATTCAGCTAAGTCAAACCTGTAACTCAATTTTCGACCTGTTCCCTTCGTCCGATGGACTTGAAATTTTGCATGGTTACTCAAACTAGTTGTAAGGTGAATATATATATATATATATATATATATATATATATATATATATATATATATATATATATATATATATATATATATATATATATATATAAGGTTCCACACGAGATATTGTATCGGCAATCAGCAGGGTCCATCAAACACATAAAAAAGTCCATGGTTTATTACAAAAACGTTTCGCACATAACTCAGTGCATCTTCAGTCTGTAAAATTAAAACATACTCATTAAAAATATTATAAATAAAACATTAAAAAGTAAATAAAAATATCAAAAAATTGAAAAAAACTTAAGAATGAACTTTACCTTAAAAAACCATCACAAGAATGTGTCAAAAGTAAAAGAGAGACCCAGTGCCTAACAACCTGTTAGAGTGGAGAAGGAAGAACGAATGACCAAGACTGCAGACCTACCCAAGACCTCCGTTATGCTAGAAAAATTATAAGAGGAGCAGCAGATACGTTGGAGTTTAAAGACGGAACCAGCCGTTTAATGTATAAAGACTCAAGGGTGGTGAGGTAGTTACTGTGGCTTGTACCACCAATAATAGAAAAATGTTTCTTATCAACTTGAATCCTGCATATGGACGCAGTACCTAATATTAGAGAATTCAGGTTTGCTAATTCTCTGTCCCGTTCTGAAACTATATCCCAGGTGACTGCAATATCTCATCTGCAACAACCTTCGGCAAGAACCAACATAAATACCGGACATCCCGGCAATTAAATTTGTAAATAATCTTGGATCTCATGAAGGTCGGCAGTTTGTCTTTGTGGTTGAAAAATGTGCAAGTCTTAAGAGGATTGATAGGGATAAGATGCATATTAAGGCAGCCAAACTCTAATTCAATAATTCGTTTCACTTCACTTAAGAACTTATTATCTGAGATAAAAGGGATGGTAACGAATAGCTTCTTCTTTTCTATGTTGTAAGAGGGAGTTGGCTTAAAAAAAAATTTTTGAAAGCAATTCAATTTAAAATTCTTAAAACATGGCAAAGTAAGATGTTCCTTGATTATATCAAACACACAACATCAAAATATGAAATTTACTATGGAAAATTAAAGTAACAACTCTCTGCCTTTCTTGGACATTAGAGTCAGTAGAGATAATCGCGGCTGAATTTACCACGTTCGCGGATATACAGGAAAAAATCGTACACGGGACTTGCCAATAATTTTATAGTACATGTTTTAAGAATTTTAAATTGAACTTCCATTTACAGTATGGTTTTACATGGGCTATCCGTTAACTCTTCAAGCTGGTCACTTTTTACCATGAAGTAGAGTTTTAGTAAGTTTCTTTTCCCTTTCTCACAGAACTCGTATCCAGAAAATTTGGTTTATAAGATTATTAACACACTGCTTTCAAAAAAAAGTTTTTAAGCCAACTCCCTCTTACAACGTAGAAAAGAAGAAGCTATTCGCTACCATCCCTTTTATCTCAGATAATAAGTTCTTAAGTGAAGTGAAACGAATTATTGAATTAGAGTTTGGCTGCCTTAATATGCATCTTATCCCTATCAATCCTCTTAAGACTTGCACAACATTTTTCAACCACAAAGGCAAACTGCCGACCTTCATGAGATCCAAGATTATTTACAATTTAAGTGCCCGGGATGTCCGGTATTTATGTTGGTTCTTGCCGAAGGTTGTTGCAGATGAGATATTGCAGTCACCTGGACATAGTTTCAGAACGGGACAGAGAATTAGCAAACCTGAATTCTCTAATATTAGGAACCATGCGTCCATATGCAGAATTCAAGTTGATAAGAAACATTTTCTATTATTGGTGGTACAAGCCACAGTAACTACCTCACCACCCTTGAGTCTTTATACATTAAACGGCTGGTTCCGTCTTTAAACTCCAACGTATCTGCTGCTCCTCTATATCTAGCATAACGGAGGTCTTGGGTAGGTCTGCAGTCTTGGTCATTCGTCTTCCTTCTCCACTCTAACAGGTTGTTAGGCACTAGGTCTCTCTTTTACTTTTGACACATTCTTGTGATGGTTTTTTAAAGTAAAGTTCATTCTTAAGTTTTTTCAATTTTTTGATATTTTTATTTACTTTTTAATGTTATTTATAATATTTTTAATGATATGTTTTTTAATTTTTACAGACTGAAGATGCACTGAGTTATGTGCGAAAACGTTTTTGTAATAAACCATGGCCTATTTTATGTGTTTGATGGACCCTGCTGGTTGCCGATATATATATAATAATATATATAATATATATATATATATAAATATAGATATTAGATATATATATACAAATATATATTATATATATAAAATATATATATAATAAATATATATATATATACATATATATATATATATATATAATATAAATATATATATATATATATATATAATATATATATATATATATATATATATATATATATATATATATATATATACATATATACATATAGGACAAATACATATATATATATATATATATATATATATATAAAATATATATATATATATATATATATATATATATATATATATATATATATATATAAAATTCAAGCTACAAATGTCTTTAATATCTAAATTCACTTTACCTCCCAAATGATATATTTTCATATACGTATCGAAGGGGAATTTTTTTAGTTGATAATAATTTCGTCCCTCCCATGGGATCGAACCACCGTCCAAGTGGACGGGGACGAAATCAGGACAGTCAGTGACGCTATCCAATCAGCCAACAGAGACGCTATAACTTCATATCGATTCTGACCTTACAAATCACCCTCGATCTCGGTGCTTTCGTAATTAGAATCGATATGAAACCCCGTCTACCATTTTAGCCAATTCGAGCGTTTGACAGCACGTAGCCTTTTGTTATGAATAATTATCACTTCCGCCCCCCTCCCCAAAACCAACACCAACCCCAACCCTAACCACATTGTATATAGCAGTCGATCACTGTAAGTTATCGGAGGTCATTTGTGCCAAGATTTAGATCCCTTCAGATGAGATAGCCTGTAGAAAATGACGTCATCCTTATCATCGTTAGGGGTCTCGGGAAATCTTTGATAAAATTAAGCCTTTCCCATTTCCTAATCAAGCTCTCGGGAAAACTTTCAGGACTATGGTCTTCTGCGTTCTAAATAATTTGTTTGAATTGTTACACGAAGCGCGATCTTATCTAACACACGTATTTACACATATTACCGGATTTGCTTACTTACAAACTAAAATCCGCCTTAGTATGCTTAAATGAAAAGTCTTCATATCCGGAAATACACGATAGTATGCCAATGAAATCATGAGCAGCGTTCTATTTGGGAGGTTTCCACCCGGTGTTCCTTTAGTTATTGTTGGGGGATAAGAAAGCCTCCAATCTACATTGATCAACATAACAACGACTCACTTTAGCTGATTAGCTACTCTTTACATAATTCGCTGCTATAATCATAAGAAACATAAGGTGTAAGGAAAATTTTGAAAATTGATCTCTCTTCATGAAATCGAATTGCTCTTCTTGCAGGCTACTGGTAGATGTCATACATATACACACACACGCGCGCGCGCACACACGCACACACACACCCACATGCACACACACTCATATATATATATATATATATATATATATATATATATATATATATATATATATATATATATATATATGCGTGTGTGTGTGTGTGTGTGTGTGTGGGTGTGTGTGTGTATGCATAATCAAGCCCTCAAAATAAATTAATAATCAATTCCAAAAGATTAATATTCTCACCATAATCAACTCTAAAGTATTGCATATTAAATTCCCTATCCCCCTTTGAGAACTATATGCTTTTCAGTACACGTAGACTTTTCAGGAGGGCAGGAATCAATATCTTAAACAAGAACTTTCATGTTTGCGTGACATATTCGACGAAGTATTTAATCGGACCATACTTCTTAGCTCAAAATGAATTTCTGTTCGGATATTCATAAAAATTTCTGAATAATATATATACGTGAAAGAAATTATAAATAAATAGCGCTGTTTATGAAGGTCTGTCACAAAATTATTTATTTTCATTGATTTCGATATATGTAAAAGCTTTAATATTACTTAAAATTACTTTTTACGACCAAACATTATTGTCAACTTTCTCCTTTGCACAAGGAAAAGCGAACCTCGCAATATTTGTAAAGTCAGAGGTTATAAATACATTGAACGAAATGTACCACAGATAAGTTTAATGGAAAGAGTTCATTACAATGTTTGGTAATAAAATGGTATAAAATTTTGCTTTATGATTTAAAATTGTGTAGTTATGGAGAAGTGACAACTTAATAATCGCTGCAATTGTAGCTCGTGATTATTTATGCTATAAAAACTAATTCATATACTCCAGGATATATTCTGAATTTTTCTATTCCATATTAAGTAATAAAACACGATGAGAAACTTTATGTTTATCAAAAAGGCATTGAGAGTTGTCCATTGTCGAAATCATTTCTAAAAATTCTAAAAATAAAACCTGTATAAAATGAAAATAAGAAGTAAAAAAGAAAATGATAAAAAAGAAAGAATTGACTAAGAACAGAAGAGCAAACAAATGAACATAAACTTACACTAACTTAACTACAAAACCAGATATAGCAATGAAAGATTTGTGGTTTGATGGATCGCTCCCTTTACTCTCCGAATCAAGATCCAAACTTCAAATATGACAAAGAGCATTTGAGGTATGAAATTACTAAAATATAGAATATTTTTACTGACATTCAGACAGAGAAAATCGCATCGGTCTTGTTAGTTAGAATTTATTTTTCAGTTAAAGTCAGTCTCTAATGGAATACTTCCCTTATTAGATGTGTCAGTATAAAATTATTTGCTGTAACAGTTAACCAGGCAAGTTTTTTGCAATAAAAAGTAAAAGATCATTAGTTGTAGAGCATTTTCTATTTCTCTGTCTATTTATTTAATAATAAAAAACATTTTCTCGAAAACTGCAGCCAGTGCAGATGACTGTGAAAATGAACTCGCTGCCTGAGAAATATTCCTATGAACTTAGTTGAAGATAAAAACTTTTCCTTGTGACTGTCTTTTCCTTAAAATTATTTTCTCCATTGATTGCCGCAAACGACGGCTTTGAGTCATCCATTTATTGATACACGAACTGATGCATTTTTTTCCGTTTTAAAATAAAGCTGAAAAGTTAAACCAGAAATAGTTTTATGTTAAATGTCACGAACCATGAATATCGAGAATACTGGGCCTCCAGTAATCCCGAAAAGTCATGCGGTGTACAACCATCACAAGGAAAGCAACGCTGTTCCTTTTTTTTCAGGATTATTCACTACAAAGGACAACTGAGAATTCTTTTGACTCACCGAGCTTTATATTATTATATAGTGGGGAAATGGAGGAGGAGGATAAAAGAACTAGAAGGTAGAAAAATAAAATAAGGTAAAAGGAACGAGGAATGAAGTGGAAGAGAATATGATCGATAAATTCCCCCAGACGATGCTTATGAATTTTTACAAAATTGCTAAATATTAATGAAAAAAAATTTGCATGATTTATCGGTCTAAGAGGAATAAACAAAACTTAGAAATAATAAGAGTGCACATAGAACGATATGGGTGAGTTCATGAAAAGAAGTTATTATCACATAAGTATTTCAAAAGTATTATTTCCTCTCCCTGTCACTCTTATCGCCTTTCTCTTTGTACTTTTCGCCTTGTGACCAAAAGAATAAGATACCATAATGCAAGGTGGAAGCAATGCATAACAGGAGAATTTACGACTCAACTTTAGGATGATTCAGTTATAAGACATTTGAATAAATAATAAAGAAAATTACACTTAACGAAAGGAAACGAGGCGTGATGAAACAGCCAGCTTACTCGGGACACTTGCAAGATTTTCCCCTTACGCATATATGTAAACATATTCCTAACTAAACATGAAGAAGTTTTCGTAGTAATTAATACTCATAACTTATTACTGCTTATACTAATAACAAGGCTGAAATAAAAAGGACAAACATTAAAAACGTTCATATACTCTCAGTTATAAATGGAAACACAAAATAATCAAACATAAATTTACCCTAAATTCAGTGCACCAAATAAATTAAAATATGATAAAATCTACAGCCAAATACAGCCTTGTTTCAGTAACGAAAATTAAAATAAATATACTGTATTTTATTAGAAATTATTTCTCTGTACTGTTTAACATGAACATTATCTAGTCTTACATTTACATAATAATATCATGTAGATCCTATCCTAAAATTCCTTATCTTTAAGTCAATGCAAAACACCCTTTTCAGACCTTTTTAGGCTCTTCCACAGGGCTTTCCTATCACTCCCCAATCCCCACCCCCCTCACCCCACACCCCCTCCCACAAAAAAAAAAAAAAAAAAAAAAAAAAAAACAATAACAACAACAAAGTAGTTTGTAGGCTTACTCCCCGATTATGCAAAAAAATCAAGGGAAAGGTTAATAACAGGAAAGTCAACAAAACAGAAATGAAGCTACAAAAAGCAACATTGTTTCCGTATTTTTTCGTTATGTTCATTCTTAATTAATGCATCCGAATCCTAGTAATGGGAGAATACTTAGCAGCAATTAGAGGATTAACTCAGAAATTTGAATAACGTTAAAGGCAGGCCATTTGAACAATCTTCAAAATGGCCGGGCTTGTGTTCTTTCAGGGAACGCTAAAATGGGAAATGCTAAAAAGCGAGGAAAAGGAAAAAATAACAATTGCTACTCATCGCCTTTCATTTGCATGCTACAGCTTTCTGCTCCATTCCTTAATTCTGTGCAACGCTCTCTCTGGCAGTGTTAAATATTCTGTTCTCTGAGTACGCAGCAGTTTGGTTTGGTGACTATAATTATCTTGAATCGTAGAATTAAAACGTTCTCGAGGGTAATCTCTGTAGGATGGGAAGAAGAACTGAAATCTTATGTGAAATAAAGATGATGCTGATTGGAAGACTTGCTCCGTCTGAGATTTGAGAACAATTTAAAGTAAAACAACAATAATTTCCACCTTCCCTTGAAGATATTCACAGTAATATAATTCTGTGTTATGATTATGACAGTTTACATCCTAAAATACGGGTAAAGCCTTAGCTATTAATAACATTTATTATAATATGAATGCGAGGGAAATCTAAATGGAATGGTAGAAACAAAGTGGGAAAGTTGCCGTATGAATGATTATATGTTCATACATAATACCTTTGTTAATTTTAGAAGGTTTAACATTTATCTCAGTTTGCCTTTGGTAAATAGAATCGTTTTACTTGCAAAGAAAACGTCTTGTTCAAGAACTGCATTTTGGTATAGTCTTCCTTCCCTTGAAAATTCAGTCAATGGACTTCGTAGGTCTAACACCAAATAAGAATAGAATTAAATTTTTTGAGCTTTCGATCCCTACATCGAAAAATGCTTAGTTGAAGAGAACAAACAACGCTGTTTGGAAGGTGAAAGTTCCTTCAGTAACGCGTCACAGTCATGATAAAGAGATCAAAGCTCAAAACAGGAATAGATAACCACTGAAGTCTGGAACAGTTTCCTTTTAACGATGATAATCTTCATCAGCATTGTAGCTGAGGGTAGGTGAAATGACCTTGCAAAGCTAAGTTGACCTCTAAAGTTTAAAAACAATTCTAACACCAGTTCACACCAATCACAAGCATCCCTAGACACTTTAGCAAAAGGGGTCTATAGTCTCTTCCTAAATAATCTAAGAACGAACATGTTACTAGCATTCATTTTGATCTCTATGCCACATAAACGTCGAATAAAAACACGAAACGACTTTGAGAAAGTAAATAGATTTCGAAGTTTACTGTCAGTATTCAAATATTACGGCCATGGCAGAACCTTTCTTTGATACTATTCTGAAATACCGATAACTTATGTAAAAAATACTCACAGCCAATTATCATATTTTTCTAATGAATTAAGTGAAATTGGACCCATATCAGTACGCCATAACACCATATATTAATTAGTGAACAAGTGGGGAGTGTAACGAGGTGCAGTAACGTGAATACAGTTCATACTGGATAACTATTGCTATTTGTTGACTATTACAGCCCATCTGATTTACAATTAAAAGGAAAAAAGGTTGCTTCTACTATCATAGAATGATTGCAGTAGGGCGGGGCTATTTTTCAGTAATTATATGCTTTAAGAGAACGCCTTTCCAAGGCAGGTATGATGGATCCGATAAATATATCCTTAAAATGCAAAAAAGGAAAAAAAAAATTAGTGGCAGGGTGGCGGCAGGGGAGGCAACTCATTTAGGATGTCAGTGTGTCCTTTTTGTAAAAGGGAATGTCATCCTTTCCTCGCCGATTCTCGTATGTCACTGGGATCTGAATGTAGCTCTCATGACTTGAAGTTATTTACAGG
>NC_061097.1:59869023-59874023 GCF_015104395.2 Macrobrachium nipponense | reverse complement strand
TAACTGTTAATAGTATATGATTCTAGGAAATAAAATTATCTTAGCATGAAAGAAATGGTTGCAAACTTCTATCGCAAGCATATAGTGACGTCACAGCAGCTTTGGGTACTATGCACTCATTTCATCTCCCAATTAAATTGCTTACAAGTCAATAAACTCTTTTTTGATAAATCGAGAAGGATTAAAAGATAATTTATTAGTAATAACAAAAATCTCTAATTACTAAAATGAATTGAAGAATATTCTCGTATATGACGTAATGAATGCAGAATATTTTGTATCGAATGCTTCTACAAGCGTAGACGAAACATTTTGCAATCGTTTACATGGTTATACAAAGACTGGCATAAGAAGAAGAAGAAGAAGAAAAAAAAAAAAGACACACACACAGCCACGAGGCTCCTACCAATGACAAGTATAGCCTAATATCAGAGGATAATATTGTTAGAATTAAAATACTCCGTGCACTTATTGATAGAAGATTTTTAGTTACGAAGTTATGCGATTGACATTACCTTGAGGAGGAAGCACTACGGAAGTATTCACGGACTTTGTTGGGTGGTGCCGTTTTACTTGTGAGCGACGGCTCGGTGCCATTCGGGGCACAATAATTTCGAGTTCGTAGTGGCACTATCTTCAGTAAATGAGTTTATCATACATAAGCTTATATCACCAGGAGCCAAGGGCTCGTAAAGTCAAGATAATGGAGTCAGGGACTCGGAATTACGCAGTTACATGAAAATAACAAGAAAAACAAAATTAAAACAAATGACAGATGTAGTAAAAGTATGTAACAATCATACTGGAAAGTTTACACTCATTATGCCAGGGACTTTATTCAGTAGCCTCTGTGATGGTTATATTAGTTCCTTAGCCGCAAAGGACACTAGGGTAAACATGCTCAAACACGTGGTGGCAGAGTTTCATAATTTTTCGTTCACCTGCCTGACGCATGATTCATGCCTTATTAATCTATTTTTCTTTTCGATGATGGAAGAAATCTTATGTAATGACTTTAAAAAGTCACTGATATCTTTAGAACATCATGTTATGTATTGTGTAAAACTATTTTCCATATAGCAAAATTGACGTGAACGAAACGAAGTGATTAAAAAACGTCATATCACAACCACTGACTTACAGTACTAAATAGATAGGAGACACCTATCACTAGTATTACCCACAAACATAGCCCTTACATTATCATATCAATATTAAGTTGAAGGTAACTGAACGATTCCATTCATTAATAAAAAAAACATTGGAAATTCACAAATTGCCATCAAAGATACTAAAGAAACAAAAAAAAATTATCTAACAGTGTGAACCATGCGACACTTAATTGCTTTCGTAGTCGTTATGTGCACGGGATTCGGGAATCTAATGTCAATGTGCCATTTATCGGTCTAAGAAACCCTTCGCTGAGCGAGAGATAATTGTTGCACTGTATTTGGTGCAAGTTTCTGTTGGAAAATATCAAGAGTGCTTAATATACCTACCGGAGAGAATCATACATAGATGAATCAAATTGTTTAGAGACGGCAAAGTTTAGAACATGGGTGTAGAGGTGGAACTCCTTTAGAACATGCGTCTAGAGGTGGAACTCCTTTAGAACATGGGTCTAGAAGTGGAACTCCTCGAAGCACCACAAGAGAGCAAGACAATGCAGTAGTGTAAATGTTGCTGAGCAACATTCATTTGTGAACTTTGAATTCTAGCGCCTCGTCACGATATTGCTGAACCAGGAATCATGACTAGTAGCTCTACGCCTATGACTGGTGTCTGATGAATACTTTAGATGGAGAAGGAAAGATTTCAAAAATACACTTGAAATCTTTGATAGGTGTCTAAGGAATATTGTAATGAATAAGCCAACTTACCTTTGATAGATGAAAGTTTCAGTTAGGCTTCCTTTTGTTATGTTTTTTATCGGTGTCCAGTGAATACCACGGATAGGGAGGGAAACAGATTCAGTGATGCATGCATTATTTTTTCCTTCAAAACTAAATAATACATTTATTGGGAGATTCTCTATTAACATCAGTCTAATCCCTCCATCACTCCTATACTGTACCACTGCTCCCCCACATCTCAGGCTATACTCCATCCGATTTCTCGCTACGAACTCCATCGTGTGGAAGCATCCGCTAATCAAAACGGTTATTTAAAAAAAAAAAAAACTCCCTCCACCGAGAACCGAAGCCTGAAAAGCATGTTTATAAAACATTTTCTGAGCTCAAATTACCTTATCTTTCGTTCCCCAAAAGATATTTGCATACACTCGTGTTACACCCCTTGTATGATTGTTGCAGCTGTCAAAGAACAATCCCTGATTACAGAAGTAGGTTTTCATTGTAAAAAAACAATATCTGAAATAGACTTAAACAATAAAGTCACCTTTCATATTTCTTATCCTTCCAACTACTTATAATATGTTTATGGTAGTAGGTCTAGCCATACACGTGAAACTAATTTGAATTAATTTCTATTTAGAAGAAATGAATAGCTACAGAAAGATCAACTCAAGAAAAACTTATGAAAGTAAGCCTTTCTAATGTATTCCTATGAATATTTATGATTACTTTTGACTTTGAATAGCTAGGTCTGAATAAATATGTTAAGCAATCATGAAAAGGAGGACATGCTTCTTCTTAATGTTAGTTCTGGATTAGTAATCTTAATAGGATTAGTCTCTCAGAAGTTTGAATGAGACGAACGGCAGAGTTTCCTTCTTTACTGTTGTAAAGAATGCGAGTCACAACTACAAAGTTTATAAGGTGAGACTCTGGTTTGGGACCACCAGCGCAGTCCTTGCTTCTTTACTGTACGTTCTGAACTGGCGTTCTGAAATTCAGCCACCCTCGGTTCGAATTCAGCCCTACCTCCAAAGGCAGTGTAGGTTCTTGTTCTCCGTCCTAATGGATTCTTGATTCGTGGAGCGCATATTTCCCTTATTTTTCCCCATCCCCATTTAGGTGGGGTTAACATACTAATTCCTCCTTTTCCAGGTGGAGTTAATAATTTAACATGTTAATACCTCCTCCTGGGGGTGGAGCTTCATTATCGATAGAAGCTGACTAAGTCTGATGCGAGATCACTGGTCAAAGATTTTATGACGGTCTTAAGATTTTAATTGCGACGGTGTTATGGTCCAACGTCCTGTGAGTAAGGTTTTGTTACGTTAGGATTGTTGATCGAATTCTTGCTCACACACCAAACCTTAATTTTCTCTCTCTCTTTCTCTTTCACTTTATGTCACTGTACTTTAATTATTCTCTCTTTCTAATTTTACGCTACCCTATCTACTAATATTTCTTATAGCTATCATTACATCGCTCGGTCTTCTACCAAACATTGTCTTCAAAGTTTAATATAAAATATTAATTAGATATATATATATATATATTAATATAATATATTCTATATATTATATATAATAATATATATATCTATGTGTGGTGTGTGGTGTGTGTGTGTGTGTGTGGTGTATAATAATATATATATATATATATATAATATATATATTATATATATATATATATAATATATATATACGTATATATATAAAATAATATATTATATATAATATATATAATATATATATATAATAATATAATCTATGTATATTCTAATAATATTATATATTATTTATATATATATATAAAATATAATAATATATATATATAAACTTAATAATAATGTATAATATATTTATATATGTATATATAATATATATATATATATATATATATATATATATATATAATATATATATTATTTATAATATTTATATCTATATATATATATATATATATATATATATATATATAATATATATATATATATATATTATATAATTTATATGAAAGACAAGAAGAAGAAGAAGAAGAATTAAAACAAATGTTAGTTCTCAGGATCTTATATTATCATTCTCCCCCTTTGAGGAGGTTTCTGCCGATGGCAATACACTTAAAGCATCCGGTTCAGTACGTGTAGGAGCGATAACCATAGGTATATTCATTAGTTGAAGAGAGAGAGAGAGAGAGAGAGAGAGAGAGAGAGAGAGAGAGAGAGAGGAGAGGTGTAACGCTGGTATTCTTAGTCATACGGCTAGAAATGTAATTCATACGTTTGCATGAGGCAACCATCAGCCAGTCCATCCATCTGTCCAGGAGGTGCCTTGATGAGCGTTCCAGGGAAAAACGCGTCGAATCGTTAGTGAAGAGCTTTTGCTTTGTGAGCACAAAGGAAAATATTCGTCTTCAGGAGCTGCAAATCCAAGTTTAACCTTGAGAAACATTCCTTGGAAGACGAAGGAAAATGATATGCAGTGAATGAGTCAGTCATTAAGAAAGTAAATGCATCATCTACTTCAGCCTCAAATAGCGGAATAATAATGATAACAATAATGGCACTGTTCAAAAATGTTTAAACATAAGAACAATGTATTTATCAATTTTCGTATTGTCAAGAACTCATATATTCTTTTAATTCTTCTCTTTCAATTTTTATTATACATTTTAAAATCTATATTTTTCAAGAAACTTTTCTCTATTTTAGTCTGTATCACAAAGCTTAGTGTCAACTAGATATTGAAATTTAGGAACTGGTTATTAACGTTTATATAGGATAGAGATGATTATTTGTTTAATTGTATATATTCCTCGAATAAAGGATACAAAAAAGAAAAAATAAAAAAACGTAGCCGGTTATTCCAATTACCCAAGCCTCCTTGTCTTCTCCTGAGAAAGAGGTCAGGTCCTCTTGACGCTCCTCCCGGCATTGGTGAGACGTGATAATCCTAAAAGGCCACATAGACGATTCGAGCGCCTGATCAGGTCGTCTGAACCGGAAGTAAACCTCTCTCGTCCTATTTTGTTCCTCGGCCCTTCCGTGCTGCTCGCAACCTGCCGTTGCCAGGGGTTGCAGCTTCCGTTTTAGTTCAGGTGGCCCGAAGCCTCCATATCTATAGTGTGATCGCAGGACTTGATTTTCAAAAC
>NC_061097.1:59856523-59861523 GCF_015104395.2 Macrobrachium nipponense | reverse complement strand
CTTACAAGCACCCCTTGAATTTCTGATTTTTACTAAAACCTTCCTATGGTGAAAATATGGTAGCCCTAGCTGTGAACTCCGAAAGTTGTAAAAATTGAAGGGATATGAAAAAGAGGGGTTATGATCCCCTTAGAAACGGCCCTCGAACTTCGGATTTTTACTAAAACCTTCCTGAGGGGGTTGGGGGGAGGGGGAAATTCTATGGTAAAACTTTTGTTGCCCTAGCCTTCAACTCTAAAAGCTATAAAAAATGAAAAATGAGCGGGTATGAAAAAGGGGATTATGACCCCCTTAGAAATGGCTCGGGAATTTCATATGTATATATATATGTATATATATGTATATATATATATATATATATATATATATATATATATATATATATATATACATATATCATATATATATATATATATATATATATATATATATATATATATATATATATATATATATATATATATATATATATATATATATATATATACATATATATATATATAATATATATATATATATATATATATTATATCTATATATATATATATATATATATACATCTATACTATATATATAGTATCATATATATATATATATACTATATATATATATATATATATATATATATAATGTATATATCACTTAATTTTTTGTAATAAAGGTATTGTCGAAGCTCAGTGAATTCGTATAAACCGATTCTATTAAGTCAACAGGATGAACAGACATTCGTGACTTTAACCCATCACAAGAGAACTTGTTGGTTCTACAGATCACGACCGTTTCACCAAACGCTTTCAGTAATAGTCAGTTAAATAGAGTCAATCAACTTCTCTCGAGGAAGTGGTCCTGGAGGTATTCAATTTCTGGTTTTCCAAATGCCTTTTTGTGATGAGGTTCCCTGCCCCTTGCACTTATCTAGCTTCCCATGACTTCTTTAGTTTATAATCGAAGATCTCATTAAAAATATACTGACTAATTTCTTTTTTAAAACTGATGTATATCCCTTCAATCTTAGTCGTTAGTTGGAAAACCGATTGTTCTTTGTAATCTTTTTTCCGTATTGTGTCATTTTCTGGAAAATGCCTTACATAAAGGTGAAATTCTAGCATTCCGTTGTTTCACTTTCCACGTGACCATAAACTGTGTTTATAGCATAACAACTAAACATATGGTTTTACCCAATAGTATTAAGCATAATGTCGGTTGTTTCTGTCAATGAGATATTTATGAAAAGGGAGGCTATATCAAAACTAGTTATTACAATATCGGGGTTAAAATCGAAAGACCACGGTTCTTCTACAAATTTGGAAGAATTAAAAATGTTAAACTCACTAAGAGTTAAAAGGTTTAAAACTAGAAAAAAAAATTTCGACACGTTATTAGTAATTATCAAATGAGGATATAATGGTCTTAATTGAAGGTTTCCTTAGGTAGACAATACATATAACCAGGATTAGATCCTACAGCAAATTAAAAGCTATGAATGTAATCTTCCCCAATCTTATCTTTTAGACCTCGTAATACCCATATCAATTTATCCTCTAATTTCAAAATCTGACTCGCAATAACTATATTGAAATTATAAATTTTGTATTGTCCGAGAGTATTTTATGATTTTATCTAAACAATCAGACCTATACGAGTAAATTTTATAGAGAAATATTGATAAAAGAGGAAGACATTAAAGTCCTGTAGGAAAACATCAGTTCGGGAATAAAACGAAGAAATTTAATGTTGTAACATTTAGCTTTTCAGCAAATGTGATATATATATATATATATATATATATATATATATATATATATATATATATATATATATATATATATATATATATATATATATATATATATATATATTCAGTGCTCTGAAGAATCTTTATTAAATGGAAAATAGCTTTAATATTATTTTTAATAAATACCCAACGAAGATTTATAACAAGAACTTTCTTTTCGTCTGCCTTAATAGCTACCATTACTGACACGGATGCAGGTAACGTTCCATATTTTACCATTTTTGGAAGGTGAGCTTGCAAAGTCATATCCATGAAATATTGAGAGATATCACGCAAATCTCAGTCCTTTTCGTGCGTAACATTTATATGAAGGAAAACAAAACAGTCTTTGGAAAATAACACGAGCTAGCGATCAGAGCAAGTTTTTCTCTTGTATATTAGTCTGTTGGTTGAGTTATTCGTTCTGATGTTCATTGGTCATTTCCTTCTTTCCATTTTCTCTGTTTTTCATTTCTAATAGTCATTGTTTTCCATGGAAACTTGCCTTAGGGTAATTCCTTATGCATCTTCACATTGCTTCCACAAAGAGTTACTCCTCTACTTGCTTCCCACGTCAAGGTTTCTGAAAGTATTTCTCTTTTTTGGGATGACAATAAATTTTGCAAAACTGTCACGGGAATTTTTCCTGAAAGGATGCAAATGTTTGTGATAGACCTACATAAGTACTCTTAAATATTTTTTTTAATTTTAAAATGAAATTTATTAGAAAAATGTTTAATTTTTAAAATTCGTTGGTGTTCTAAAATAAAAAGTCTAATAAAGACGAGCAATTCACACATCATCGGTTCATCCTAAAACTGGGTTCTTTGAAATAAAATGTTTTTCTTTATTTTTCAAATTTTTACTTTATTATTTTATTTTTATTTTCTCCTACCGATCGATATATATATAATGGATGACATTAGTGGTATATAATATAGATTTCTATGCAGAAATAAAATAATACAAAATAGATGAAATTCATGGAAATCGTGAAGGAAGAAAAGAAGAAAAGAGGAAAATCTTGGAATTAAAACAGAATACTAAAAGAAATGCAGATCGGGGAAAGAAAGTGAATAAAGTAAGACTGACGGATAAAAAATGAAAATAATTCGTCAGCAAAATTAAAAGAAATTAAAGAGAATGAGATAGAAATAATTACAGAACGAATAGTATCGTGATTAGAATAACGAGGAATGAGAGTTAAAAGCAAGAACTAGACAAAATGTGAAGGAAAGAAGGTAAAATTGACAATATAGAATAGAGAGAAAATAATGAATTATGGGTCAAATATCCTGGCAAGTAAAAAGAGCTTTGCATGAACGATGAATATTCCAGAGGAAATTTCCAGAAATTAAATTTCCTGGAATAATTTCGTCTTCTACAAGATTGTTTAGAATGAAGAGAAATTAATGTTTTTTTCTTAGTATATTTATATTACATATTCTTAAATACCTATCACTTGATACTCCAGAACCTAAAGCATTATGTAACAACAGATATATGAGTAGGTTCCCGGAAGCAATGAGGTTTGTTTAGGATAAAGCCAAAATATACGTATACTTTACACACAGTATGACTAAAACTACAATATTTGGACGGCGCCTCTAACATGCAAACAGAGTCTGCAGTGCTATTAGTGGATTGAGAGGGATTATTGAAAAATGATTTTGTATTAATATATCATTGAAGGGACACTGCAACATGGATTTTTTTTTTAAATTTACAATAGGCAGTTTAAAAATTGACACACAGCTTACACTCTTCAAAGTACGATTGTATGGATTGCTAAGTGAGATGAAGTTGATTAAAATTTTTCATATTTTAAGTATCATGGTTATTTAATGAATAGAGGATAGGCGGTGGCTCCGCGAGGGCCGAATTTAAACATCTATATTGCAAAAATGTCGTTACAAACTTTGAAAGTGAACTCCCAACGAAGTTTCCTCTCCATAATTATCAGGTATTTTATCCTGCAGCTTTCAAGTTCTCAGAACTTGATGACAGTGATTCTTGGCGAATCGCTTCATAAGGGAGCTAATTGATCTGCGATGGCTTCACCCCAAACTGGATGGGCAAATGACTTTGGGAACAAGAAACAGGTATAATTTTAATAATCCTCTTTCAAAAACGAAAAATAGAGAGAAAGTGGGATTACAACTAAAAATAATCATTATAGAATGTCGTCATTTCCTTGACAGACCTCTCAGCAGTTGCATACAAGATATTTCCACTTCACAATTACACTATTTTTAAGACAACAAATTCTATTTTGACAAATCGAGAGAGATGAGATTTAATTTATCAGATATTAAACAGTTTTACAATAAAAGGCGTCTGGAAGCTTCTAACATGATGCAACATTGCGGAATCTTGTGCCATCAGTCACATGTTTTTTGCTAAAAAAAACAATGACTGGTTACTGCGCGTCCAATACAGATTGCAAATGCAATGTATGATTAAATATTTATAAAACAAATGACAAAACAAGCGAAACTCGTGAGAGGATGTATTATCTTAACTATTTGGGTGACAACTTGTTAAAATAAGTCGAAGAACTCGAGCATTCCTTGGAATAAGGGTTGACAACAATTTCTGCTTCGAATGGACAATGCTAATTTCTCTCACTTTTCCCATTCTATGTTATTCCTTAATTTGAATTATGTTTTTCTGAATTCTAAACATACATTATTTAAACATGTTAAATCTAGGCTAATTTTAATATGGAATCTAAGCATATTACAGACACTTTACAACATTAAATAGAATTACAGAGGGGAAGTTATGCACTGCGAAAGCAACAAGATAAGAATATATATATATATATATATATATATATATATATATATATATATATATATATATATATATATATATATATATATATATATGTGTGTGTGTGTGTGTGTGTGTGTGTGTGTATATATATACTATATATATATATATATATATATATATATATATATATATATATATATATATGTATATATATATTTATATATATATATATATTATATATATATATATATATATATATATATATATATATATATATATATATATATATATATATATATATAATGTATATATATACACACACACACATATATATATATATATATATATATATATATATATATATATATGATATATATATATATATATATCTATATATATATATATTTGTGCGTGTTTGTATATAAAATTAACTCACCCGCCCTCTTAT
>NC_061097.1:59849023-59851523 GCF_015104395.2 Macrobrachium nipponense | reverse complement strand
CAGTGATTCTTGGCGAATCGCTTCATAAGGGAGCTAATTTATCTGCGATGACTTCACCCCAAACTGGATGGGCAAATGACTTTGGGAACAAGAAACAGGTATAATTTTAATAATCCTCTTTCAAAAACGGAAAATAGATAGAAAGTGGGATTACAACTAAAAATAATCATTATAGAATGTCGTCATTTCCTTGACAGACCTCTCAGCAGTTGCATACAAGATATTTCCACTTCACAATTAAACTACTTATAAGACAACAAATTCTATTTTGACAAATCGAGAGTTAAGATTTAATTTATCAGTAATATTAAACAGTTTTACGATAAAAGATTCTCTAATTACTAAAATGAATTGAAGAAACTTTGCGATAGTAAGGTTTACGTTTCGTATCAAAGGCTTCTAGAATCTTCTAACATGATGCAACATTCCGGAATCTTGTGCAATCAGTCACATGTTTTTTGCTCAAGAAACAATGACTGGTTACTGCGCGTCCAATACAGATTGCAAATGCAGTGTATGATTAAATGTTTATAAAGAACATGAGAAAAAAAGCGAAACTCGTGAGAGGATGTTTTATCTTAACTATTTGGGTGACAACTTGTTAAAACAAGTCGAAGAACTCGAGCATTCCTTGGAATAAGGGTTGACAACAATTTCTGCTTCGAATGGACAATCCCAGTTTTTCTCACTTTTCACATTCTATGTTATTCCTTAATTATATACACACACACACACACACACATATATATATATATATATATATATATATATATATATATATATATATATATATATATTTGTGTGCGTTTGCGTATGTATAGAAATAATGGCCATGATTAATAAGTTAGTATAAGGTATAAGAATAACTAAAATGAGAAAACAAACAATTCCAGCAATAAAATTAACTTACCCGCCCCCCTTATAAAACTAAGACTAAAGAAAATAACCATACAGTAAATAAAAATTGGAAATAGGTAATATAATTATGTACACAATTGGAATTAGCTCCGTTTCATGGGAAGTGGGGTGAGAACGAAGTGGTTTTCCGTAAATTATATTATTATTATTATTTCTAAAAAATTCACAACATCGTGATAATTCCACAATTATATACGTAATTGTATTGCTATTATAAAGATGAATAAAGGCTTATGGGTTTGTATTTTAACATAAATATTAGAGGAATATCCCAACAATTATGTTAGCGATATCAAGTGTTTTTGCGAGAAAAGATAGACGAGAAAATGGCTGTTTCCGTGACCCACCCAAAGACAACCCTTGGCCCACCCATCATTGGGAACGGTAGACCTTACATTGTGAGAATCCCATGAACAAGGTTTACTTCATGTTTATTGATTGATTGGTGAGGTTGCCTAGCGTCAGAGACACTAGGCGGCATCAGAGAGCCTTTGCTATCTGATGCCTGCTAGACTGGCGCATTCCAAATAATGTTTTGTGATATAATTAACTATCATAATTTAAATTATGAATGGTAATTTAAATTATGATAATTAAAAATATTCATAAGAAATTCGGCTATCACCCGGGTACTTATCTGGATAATATGTTTAACAACTCAGTTAAGAGATAATTATGCTAATTTATGAGAAATTGTTTACCAATTATATTTTTATTACTTACATTAGAAAGATATGTTATTTTTGCCTCAAATAAAACTTAACATTCATTTAATACACCACTAATTGATTTTTAAATGACTATTGTCTGAAGGAAAATGGGATGAATGAGAAAGAAATTTCTACCAGAGTTCCAGAGTCATTGCAAGTCTCTTTGGCAATACAATGACGTCATCAAGCCGTCAGGAGTCCTCTAAAGGATGTGATTACCCATATGGATATATTTAGTTACAAATCCTTTAAACACGTTTACATTTATTTTAATATATGGTCTGAAAGAAAGGTTGTTTATTAAGCATAACCCACATAAATAGTTACAGAGTTACTGAAACTGCCATAAATATTACATAAAATGATACAGTCTTTCAAAACACGAAGCAGATATTCCTTAGTCATCTAAAGGATGCTGCTCACTCCGACTGCTGGATTGTCTGAAGTAAAGAGCCTCGGGCCGTCCATTTGTTATGGAGCTGATTTCAGTCCATGTTGCATTTGGTGTCCCTAGACTGTCTCCCTGGTCTCAAATCACTTCTAAAAATTCAAGGAACAGCACAGTATATCACTTTGGCATATACAACGATTTATTCCGATTACTGGTAATCAATGAAAGAAGCACTACTACAAAACTTTAGATAAGAAAATTATTTTTAAATTCAAAATTCTCAAGTAGAATTCACAGTCTCTATATAATAAAAAACTTACTACTTGAAAACATGAAATGTAATTCATTTTTCTAATCAAATTAAACAATTAATTAAGAAAAAATTAATTTATCACGAAATCAAATTAATCAAGGAAAATTTAACTTATTAAGTAATTTTAAAAGAAATCTAAGAAATTCAAATTGAATCAAGCTTGGTTAA
>NC_061097.1:59834023-59844023 GCF_015104395.2 Macrobrachium nipponense | reverse complement strand
GTATTTCGATGTTGCTGCTCCGCATATCTGGTTGCTCTCGGCAGGAAATGGGGATCAGGGAACAAATGGGACTCCAAAAGATCCATGTTAAAATACACTCATGAAAAAATGGCAAACAGGAGACCATCCGTCAATGGTCCAAGTCATAACATTAGGAAACACAAACGTACCACACGAACCACTCAATCTAAAAGAGCTAAAGCTCTGGCAGAAGCATAGTCCAAACCGGAGAACAGTGTTCTAATAAAGGAAGGTGTACGAAAAACTGCACAGGTATACGTTTTTCTATTTTATTTTTATCTTTTTCTAGTTTCCTTGCGTTTTAACACATAGTTATGCAGTAAGATTAAAGGATCTTATTAAATTTCTTGAATATGTCTTGCTGTGTGCTTTAAATAGTTCGAGACACCATTTATATACCTTAATGAGCTTAACTACCTTGAGTGCTAGTTACACGTTTCATCGCCGCCGTCGCTTACAACTACTGTTTACCTGAGCGAGGGTTATCTAAGACGGGCCAGATTCCTTTCACTCTTCACGGCGAGCACAAGTCACTAATCTTCATATAATTTAACGTGAATATTATTCTCAGTATTACGTGAAGTCGTCTGATGTTTCACAGTAAGGATTATCTTACCATGAGGTTCATGTGAGACTTCACGTTAATCATCCTACTTTCGCAATTACTGATGGGCTGGACATGAGATCCTCTGCTACGTCCAAGCAAACTGCCAATCAAGATGGTATCAAGTTGGTGACCGCTGGATGCATTATTGAAACTAAATGGATTACTCAACTGAACAAACCAACGCCAGGCATTCTTTGAGGTAGGTCTCGTTCCGTTTGGCACACAGAACAAGACTTTAAAGTTGCCCTATTATTTCAGTGCGCCTTCATCAAACCTTTATAAATAAACTCGATTCCTTAACTCTTAGTCAATCAATTTTTTACACTTGCGAGATCATTTGATTAACTGTGATATTAACTTAATAAAAACTTTGGTAACTTGTCACAGTTATTGATTTTTGTCTCATTGATTGACAGATCTCTTCTACTTTTTTTTTAAGATTCGAGGTATTCGAAGTATAGGGGGATTTGGTAGCCAGTGCCTAGGATACCAAACATCTGGGCGGCATCGCTGTCTTCCAGGGAATGTACTAGTTCAAGATAGCTTTTTACCTTGCTAGGATTATTACTTAAGTTTTGTTTTAGATTCGCCTAATAAATGCTTGAACTTTTAGCATTCATATTTTTTTCATCTCTATTATTTTCGAGTAGAAAACAAGTGAAGTGAAATATGTTGCATTTATTTTATCACTGTTATAATTGTAAGAGGCTTTCGTACAATACCAAATATTGAGAGGCATTTGCTGAAACTTTCATTAAATGTTTCTCAAAATTAAGATGCGAGTCAAAAGTTATACTTAAAATAGTTAAAGCTTCATACTCATTCTGCAAAATCCCATCGAACTAGATGAGAGGATGGGGTGGAAAATTTGAACGAAATCTGCAAATGTACAATATTTTTTATTTTACTTGATTTTAGCCTCAAACGCCACCGACTACATAGTTCACTAATCCGTTCCATGTCCCGACTGAAAGTCTAAGGGCAATTTAATTTTTCATAAGTGGAGAGACTGCGACACCCACAACTGTATCATCGCACTCTAAACGACCACATGTTTTTCTGCTTAACTTGTATATACTGAAAATAATAGTAGGCCTAGAACACTGCGAGGGCTCCCTTAAAAGTCCTCTGATAAAACTCGGCCTATAGATAAACTTTGATATTGATGTTAAATGCGTATAAATTATCGTAGGTCATTGTACCAATTTTTTTAATGCAGTAGGCCTATCTTTGACCCTTTGGGCCCGGATTCCCAAAAGAGGGCTATACTATCAAGGTCGTGGTAGAGAGGCTACGACCCCCTTCTCCCCTGGTCAATAAGTCGAAAGGGCAAAGGCCTCCTAACCCCTAATATTGCGGGAAACGCTCAGGTCCCCATTCCCGGGAGGTTGCCCCCCTTACTACTGAGGGTGCCTTATGGCTTTATGGACCCTATACTGTGGAGAGCCTGTTTGTACCTATAGAAACACTTCTTCATAGATGTCAACTCATAAACTTTTTAAAAAGTTAGGGGTTATGACCCTCTTACAAGCACCCCTTGAATTTCTGATTTTTACTAAAACCTTCCTATGGTGAAAATATGGTAGCCCTAGCTGTGAACTCCGAAAGTTGTAAAAATTGAAGGGATATGAAAAAGAGGGGTTATGATCCCCTTAGAAACGGCCCTCGAACTTCGGATTTTTACTAAAACCTTCCTGAGGGGGTTGGGGGGAGGGGGAAATTCTATGGTAAAACTTTTGTTGCCCTAGCCTTCAACTCTAAAAGCTATAAAAAATGAAAAATGAGCGGGTATGAAAAAGGGGATTATGACCCCCTTAGAAATGGCTCGGGAATTTCATATGTATATATATATGTATATATACATATATATATATATATATATATATATATATATATATATATATATATATATATATATATATATATCATATATACATATATACATATATACATATATACATATATACTATATATATATATATATATATATATATATATATATATATATATATATATATATATATATATATATATATAATAATGTATATATCACTTAATTTTTTGCAATAAAGGTATTGTCGAAGCTCAGTGAATTCGTATAAACCGATTCTATTAAGTCAACAGGATGAACAGACATTCGTGACTTTAACCCATCACAAGAGAACTTGTTGGTTCTACAGATCACGACCGTTTTCACCAAACGCTTTCAGTAATAGTCAGTTAAATAGAGTCAATCAACTTCTCTCGAGGAAGTGGTCCTGGAGGTATTCAATTTCTGGTGTTCCAAATGCCTTTTTGATGATGATGGTTCCCTGCCCCTTGCACTTATCTAGCTTCCCATGACTTCTTTAGTTATAATCGAAGATCTCATTAAAATATACTGACTAATTTCTTTTTAAAACTGATGTATATCCTTCAATCTTAGTCGTTAGTTGGAAAACCGATTGTTCTTTGTAATCTTTTTTCCGTATTGTGTCATTTTCTGGAAAATGCTTTTACTAAAGGTGAAATTCTAGCATTCCGTTGTTTTCACTTTCCACGTGACCATAAACTGTGTTTATAGCATAACAACTAAACATATGGTTTTACCAATAGTATTAAGCATAATGTCAGTTGTTTTCTGTCAATGAGATATTTATGAAAAGGGAGGCTACATCAAACTATTATTACAATATCGTTAAAATCGAAAGACCACGGTTCTTCTACAAATTTGAAGAATTAAAAATGTTAAACTCAACTAAGAGTTAAAAGGTTTAAAACTAGAAAAAAAAAATTTCGACACGTTATTAGTAATTATCAAATGAGGATATAATGGTCTTAATTTGAAGGTTTCCTTAGGTAGACAATACATATAACCAGGATTAGATCCTACAGCAAATAAAAGCTATGAATGTAATCTTCCCCAATCTTATCTTTAAAACCTCGTAATACCCAATATCAATTTATCCTTTAATTTCAAAATCTGACTCGCAATAACTATATTGAAATTATAAATTTTGTATTGTCCAAGAGTATTTTATGATTTTATCATAAACAATCAGACCTATACGAGTAAATTTTATAGAGAAATATTGATAAAAGAGGAAGACATTAAAGTCATATCCCATAGGTCAGCAAGAAATACAATTTTTATATATATATATATATATATATATATATATATATATATATATATATATATATATATATATATATATATATATATATATATATACATATAAACATATACATATACATATATGTGTGTGTGTGTGCCTGCACTAGCAATTTGTCACTTTATTCACTTGTGAAACTCAACAAGTACAGATTTAAAATCAACTCACATTGCGCGATATGGATCTTTGCTCACATATTCAGACTCAATTATTTCATGATTAATCGTTTTCGCCTGAATATTTAATAAAAGCGTAATTTAAGCATTAAATCCTAAAACGAATATTTCACAGGCAACTGTTGTGACGTCACCGGGATGTGCAGGTCAAACGCGGCAGTTTAAGAGGATCAACCAATTTAATTTGTTGCATTAAACAACTTTCGGTCGTTCCTCCGCTTATCACCACACAGACACTTGCTTTAGTTCCACTACTGACTCGTCAAGAAGATGACCTACGAGGAGGTCAAAACATCATGATGATAGCAGCTATACCAACATCAACACCAGCTGTATACCAGACACGACCACTACCCCAGATTTGACGCCAACGAAAAATAATAGCAGCACTGATAACGACCCCTGCTTCACCTGGACCTGAGATCCTTGTTTACCAGCATATTGTTAATACCCGTATACCAGATAAACAACAGCAAAATCCTGTTTTGGAATAAAACATCCCCTCCAGTATTTTTGTTCGAGAATTTCCGGATATGAATATTAGCCAGTTCTGAGATGCATCGCTGAGGAAAAATAGAGTAATAATAAACAAAATCAATTCGCTTAATTCTGCCATTTTAGCTATTTAAATCCTAAATATATTTTGTATATCATATATTTGTCTTGTGATATTGGAACCTACTGTTTATTGGTGCACTGGTATTTTGTAATAGCGTTGCCAAAGGGACCAGCAACCAGGTACCCATCATGTAGTTCATTTCCGTAGAAATGTCTTCGGCCATGATCTTGAAGAAACGTGTATACAATCAGAATTCTTCGAAACATAACTTATTTGAAACTCGATGAAGTAATCGATGAAAACTGTGCCACTAATTGATGCCAACTAATTAAAAACCATAATTTGCCGTGAAAATGACACTTTCACTTATTAGACTTTAATCACAATGTTGACTGTAACAGTTGTTGCCATGTGCTGTATGGAAAAAAAAGAGCATGACTAATAATGAATGAATGGATGAATGGATACATCGACGATGATTATAATGATTACATCATCAAATCATAAAAAATCGCAATATAAAAAGACGTTTCCGCTTGTCCTGAGGTCGTTTATAGAAGAAAACTAATCTTTTGTAAAGGAACGGCATTTCAAGTTTATATTGTATATTGCCTATAAGAAAATGAAAAGGAAACACAAGCAGATGACGAATAGATGAATAAATAAATCATTAAATGAGTAAGAAATAATAAATACTTCCAGTGCCTAAAGGGTTAATTTGCACATGCACTGACAAATTAATACACTTACGGAGAAAACGAAAAAGAAACGTACATGGGAATTAGTAGTTACTTACACTACTTTATAGTATACAGCATAGAAGTATATATAAAACAACTTCTATTCTTTCCATAATCAGAAGATATCAGCTCAAAAATCGTCAAGTTTTGATCTCGTCTCTCAAGTCTCGTCTTGTGACGTTCGAATCCTCTCGGAATTTATTGACTACATTTCCACTTTCGTCGAAGTCTGTAATCTCAGATTTCCTCGCAAAAGTTATTGGCTTCCGCAGATGTCGTGTCTGAACTAACTATTTCCATTGATACTGGATTTTGTTTCGGGGGAAACTGGAAAGAGACAAATGCAAAACGATTACTGAGAATTACGAAGTTGATACTCTCTCTCTCTCTCTCTCTCTCTCTCTCTCTCTCTCTCTCTCTCTCTCTCTCTCTCTCTGCTCTCTCTTTCCATTTCAATTTCATTAGAGTTGTGGCCTTTACTTCGTCTTTACAATGATAACTAGTGAGTCTGTGACCTAACTGATTCTCTCTCCTCTCTCTCCCTCCCTCTCTCTCTTTCTCTCTCTCTCTCTCTCTTTCTCTCTCTCTCTCTGTCTCTGTCCTGTCTCTCTCGCTCTCGCTCTCTCTCGTTGAAATGATGAAGTCAACAGTATCCTTAACATTTATCTTCATATATCCTCATCGTCTAAAGTAGTAGCTGCGGCTGACATATTATTACTTACAGGTCTATTTTTTCCCTCGGCTAGATTTGTGTGTGTGTGTGTGTGTGTGTGTGTGTGTGTGTGTGTGGTGTGTTTGTGTTTTTTTTTTTTTTTTTTTTTGGGGGGGGGGTGGGGCGGGGGGGGTTCAATTTTTACTTTCTCCAGTTTTGCGCCACCGAATCTGCGGAAGATTTCCTTTTTATTTATCTATAAATATGCTTATTGGAAGCTCATCTTTTCTCATTGAAATTTAATTTTTCTTACTGGAAGTCTTGTGTTTTCAATATCTGACCACTTTCTAGATCCACTGAAGGGATTTTTTTCCTTTAAGGCAGGTCACTACACTAATACAACTTTTGCTTTCATTTATAACCATTGTTTTTAATTCGTAATTTCCTTCTTTAGTAATAAAATAAATCGCATAATATGGAACAAAGAATAATTTAAAATTCATCGTATTCATAATATTTTGTAATGAAAAAATCTTTTATTCTAGGAGTTTTAGGAAGAATTGCTGTAGTTTATTCTTAAAGCATCCATGGCTCCTAAACCATAGTAGAATGGGAAGTATTTTAAGTATGTACACTAGAGCCCATCCTGAGTTATATAAAAAAATAAGTAAAATATTCGCATCATTACTTTCGTGCATTTCGCAAATATCACCATTACCTGTGTACTTCGGAAGTTCGGTTCGGTAACTATTATTTTCCCATTTTCCCACCACGCCCAAGTTTTGGAGCTTCTTTCCCGGCGGGCGTTTCTCTGAGTCTTACAACCTTCCTCCTTCAAGAGGCGTTCAGCCTACCCATTATTTTCCTTCCTCTTCCATATAAGGAAAAACTTTGATGAAAGAAGAAACGTAACGGAGCTCAATAGTTTTAATTCTCATCACCAAGATCTACCATTCTTGAAATTAATATAAAACGTACCTGAACCAATAAACATCTTTCATTCCAAGAGTTAGGAATTTTACTATTCTTGATTAACTTTTCGTATAGCGACCGTCAAGTCAGTTCTAATTCAATAATGGCATCAATTGTGAAGAGCTTTGCGGCAGAATTCCGGCAACTTCCAGGAAATTTAATCTCGTATCCCAGTCGCCCAGAAGAGTCACCCTCAAGATAATCTCGGTCTCAGAACGCACAAGGGTATTGTGTGAGAAAGAAAGGCAAACTATACAGTCTATAAAGCGACTAATGGAATCTTTTCAGAGTCCAGGGGGTAGCCTACACATTATTATTTCAATAACAACCGTTGAGAGAGGAGAGATGAGAGAGGAGAGAGAGAGAGAGAGAGAGAGAGAGAGAGAGAGAGAGAGAGAGAGAGAAAGTGCTTCCACTTACAACTCTTCATTTCCGTATCATATTGGTTATGAAGATAACAGGTAATTCAGATCCCAGTATTTGGGAATAAATCAGACACAGATGCAATTGAAGAAATTTTTACAAGGAAATAAATCAGTTTGTAAATACAAATCTATAACAAAACGCACCATAGCGCCACCTGCTGGTCATTATTATGGGATAAATTTATACTCGTAATGAACATAATGCCCTTTTTATTCAGGCTTCCATCAGGGTTTGAATCGGTCTTGAGTTCTTATTCACCCAAACTATTAAGCACGAGTTCAATTTTCCTCACCGGAAGTTGTGGTGTCTTCATTTGACCGCCTCCTCGGAGATGAGGTTTCGCAGGAACAAGGATTTCCATAGTGTGGAGAAATAGAGAAGCTAAGAGCTCATTAGGGCTATCTAAATCCAAGTATAATTAATTACACACGCACACACACACACACACACACACACACACACACACATATATATATATATATATATATATATACTATATATATATATATATATATATATGTATATATATATATATATATATATATATATATATATATATATATATATATATATATATATATATATATATATATATAAATATATATATATATATATATATATATATATATATATATATATATATATATATATATATATATATATATATATATATATATATATATATATATATATATATATATATATATATATATATATATATATATATAGTAACAAGTTCACGTTTTCTTCATTGATAAAAGTGAAAATAGAAAAATATATATATATATACTCAATGTTAACAATAATTATAAGATACTTTCAATCATTTGGCTGTAATATTGTAGCGACATTTCAACAAAAAATCTCGATAAGCGGAGGAAAGTTGTTTAATGCAACAAATTAAATTGATTCTCCTCTAAACTGCCGCTTTGACCTGCACATCCCGGTTGACGTCAACAACAGTTGCCTGTGAAATATTCGTTTTTAGGATTAATGCTTAAATTACGCTTTTATTAAAATATTCAGGCGAAAACATTAATCATGAAATAATTGAGTTCTGAAATATGTGAGGCAACGATCCATATCGCGCAATGTAAGTTGATTTTAAATCTGTATTTTGTTGAGTTTCACAAGTGAATAAAGTGACAATTGCTAAGTGCAGCACACACACACACACATATATGTATATATATATATATATATATATATATATATATATATATATATATATATATATATATATATATATATATATGCAGAAGCCAGGTACTATGTCGTACCTCTAAGTAAATGGGTATACACTCCACAATGAAGTAAATTCCTCTTGTATAGGATTAATCCTATACTTGTATAGGATTAAAGCTTTCGACCATCAACTGTGGTCTTGTTCACTAAAGTGTGATATGTTCACTGCAAGGAACTGACAAGAAAGAGCACAAATATTTGAAAAAACAACGGTTAGGAAACAAGCTAGTTCAAATTATGAATGATCAGGCGGTTGAGCCTCGTTCTTTCCAGAATTCGTCTTGATCTTCGTGGGGGGAATGTTTCTATTGTCAACTGCTTGTTCTATGGTGGTTGGGTGGTTTATTAGGAGAAATGACCTGAGTGGAGTAAACAACAGGAGAGGAAGCAGCATCGTTATTGGCACATATATTTCTAAAGTTTGAAATTTCCCTTTCCTACATATCTCCTCACAAATAGCTGTATTTTCTGTAATGCCAGTATTTCCTGCAAAGGTCTCGTTTAATGAAATTAACGCCCTTCTACTACTGTCTCAAAGTCCGGTCGTTTACATGCAAAAACAACTTTGTACCTTTAAAATTTATTGCGTGGTTTTTCCCCCATGTATGTTGCGCAATTGCACTGTATGAACTTCCCCTTCTGCAAGCAGCAACGTGTTCTTCCCTTCTCTTATCAATGGAACGTCCCGCTTTCTCCCACGTAACATTCATTGCAATCACTACAAGGTATTACATATACTCTACATTCTCTCTATTACCCGGGTTATTTTTAGTGAGTTTCTTCTGATTGTACTGTTGTACAATATATATATATATATATATATATATATATATATATATATATATATATATATATAAAAATTGTATTTCTTGCTGACCTATGGGATATGGTTGGAAGACGGATGTGGTGAGCAATGACATTCCTTGAAATGATAGATATCGGTTTTAGCTCTCACGAGAAAAAATTCTGTTCTTTGTTAAGAGGAATCTACTGTCTCAGATGTCACCTTGACAAGAGTGTGTGTGGATGGGAGATTCCTTGAACGATGCGTTCTTGTATGCATCTGTTCTGTGGGGCGGAACCAGTGAGAGATAAGTGTTATTTGAAATACTAGATTACTTTCCTACCAAGAAAATATAGCATGTATATAACCTGTCATTTTGGGAATCTCCGAAGTTGCGAAACAAGTAATAAGAGACTTCATGAATTCTTTCTGGTAATTAACCAGTGACGTCATCTCAAGGGAGTGGCGGTGCGAGAAAGTTTGTTCGTTCTGTGAACTTTTCGTATAAGTTTTTGGGTGGGGCATTATTGGCCAAACCTGGGAGAGTACATGGAGAATTGGTGTTAACGGACGATAGTAAAATCTGAGAATATGGATATTAGAGGAACTCCTGTCGATCTGTCACTCTGTCGGCCCTCTGTGATCCGAATTATTACCAGTTTT
>NC_061097.1:59820725-59833523 GCF_015104395.2 Macrobrachium nipponense | reverse complement strand
GTTGACAGTCTTTGCTGGTCATACTTTGGACAATCACACAACAGTTATCAATACCTTGCACTCTGAGCACTCCGGAGCAGGGTCATGTGGGCTGCTCATTAAGTGCCCATGTGTTAGACGGGTGTGGCCTATACGTAGACGTGTCAGGATTACTTGAGCGTGTCTTTCTCTCTGGTATATGGAGCTCCATTTTGTAACTTCAGGTTTTATTTGTTTTAGTTTATTATTTTCAGGTTCTTCGTTCCATATATTTTGCCATTTATTTACAATTATTTTTTTTTTATATAAGCTACAGTGTCACTAATAGGGATGTTTAAATTTGTTCTCACCTTGTGGATTGCTTCCTTGGCTGCTTTATCAGCTTCTTCATTTCCTTTTATTCCGACATGGGCAGGGATCCAACATATTTCAATATTTTTTCCCTTTTTATATAATTTATAGAGTAAAAACTTTATCTGCTGCACAATATTATTTTTGGTGTCTCGAACTATTTAAAGCACACAGCAAGACATATTCAAGAAATTTAATAAGATCCTTTAATCTTACTGCATAACTATGTGTTAAAACGCAAGGAAACTAGAAAAAGATAAAAATAAAATAGAAAAACGTATACCTGTGCAGTTTTTCGTACACCTTCCTTTATTAGAACACTGTTCTCCGGTTTGGACTATGCTTCTGCCAGAGCTTTAGCTCTTTTAGATTGAGTGGTTCGTGTGGTACGTTTGTGTTTCCTAATGTTATGACTTGGACCATTGACGGATGTTCTCCTGTTTGACATTTTTTCATGAGTGTATTTTAACATGGATCTTTTGGAGTCCCATTTGTTCCCTGATCCCCATTTCCTGACGAGAGCAACCAGATATGCGGAGCAGCAACATCGAAATACAGCAAATGTGAGTCGCTGTAGAACTTGACAGTTCCAGAAGTCCTTTATGACTCACACAGTCGCAATGTAGAGCAGTCTCACTGAGGATGCCGTGCATTGGGAACTTCAAAAGTTCAACAAAAGAAGCAATCCATTACTACCCTAATATTAGTCTTCTTTCATTTAAATGCATTTTTATCTATTTATTAATTTACGAGTCGATTTTTTTCTTTTTTAATCAGCAAAATCTCTTCTTTCTATATTTCTGTTTACATCCATACTTCCTAATGAACACCGTACTCGTTGGAAGCTTGAATTTAAAATCGATGGTCTGTGTGCATTTTACACATCAAAAGAGTTCATCTTTTGAATAGTAATGATAATAATAATAATACAGCAAATGTTTAAGCACATACCGAACAAGTTTTACAATTGTTTGTTCATTCAAACGCACACACACCCAAGCACACATATATATATTATATATATATATATAATATATCATATATATATATATATATATATATATATATATATATATATATATATATATATATATATATATGCATACAGCCAGAGAAGGGTGACAAATGAAATGACTTGAACTGAGCGCTTTCATGTATTTCTACACCTCATCAGGGTTCAGGCACTTGTACCTGAACCCTGATGAGGTGTAGAAAAAAAAAAACATGAGAGCGCTCGGTTCAAGTCATTTCATTCACCCTTCTCCTGGCTGTATGATATATATACTATATATATATATATATATATATATATATATATATATATATATATATATATATATATATATATATATATATATATACATATATATATATATATATATATATATATATATATATATATATATATATATATATGTATATATATATGATATATATATATATATATATATATATATATATATATATATATATATATATATTATATATATATATATATATATATATATATATATATATATATACTAGATCAATGGGAAAAAAGACAACAGTATTCAGTCAATACATACTAACTACCGACGTGGCTGTCATATATCGATTTCACAATTTGTGTTGAAAATCAATTCCTGCGATCACACTATAGATATGGAGGCTTCGGGCCACCTGAACTAAAACGGAAGCTGCAACCCTGGCAACGGCAGGTTGCGAGCAGCACGGAAGGGCCGAGGAACTCCGCTACTTTTGGTCGGAAGGGAACAAAATAGACAGAGAGGTTTACTTCTGGTTCAGACGACCTGATCAGGCGTTCGAATCGTCTATGTGGCCTTTTAGGATTATCACGTCTCGCCAATGCCGAGAGGAGCGTCAAGAGGACCTGACCTCTTTCTCAGGAGAAGACAACGTGGCTTGGGTAATTGGAATAACCGGCTATTAATTTTTTTTTTATATCCTTTATTCGAGGGATATATACATTCAATATAATCATATCTATCCTATATAAACGTTAATAACCAGTTCCTAAATTTCAATATCTAGTTGACACTAAGCTTTGTGATACAGACTAAAATAGAGAAAACTTTCTTGAAAAATATAGATTTTAAAATGTCTAATAAAATTAAAGGAGAAGAATTAAGAATAGATATGAGTTCTTGTCAATAAGAAAATTGATAAATACATTGTTCTTATGTTTAAACATTTTTGAACAGTGCCATTATTGTTATCAATATTATTCCGCTATTTGAGGATGAAGTAGATGTTGCATTTACTTTCTTAATGACTGACTCATTCACTGCATATAATTTTCCTTCGTCTTCCAAGGAATGTTTCTCAAGGTTAAACTTGGATTTGCAGCTCCTGAAGAATATTTTCCTTTGTGCTCACAAAGGAAAAGCTCTTCACTAACGATTCGACGCGTTTTTCCCTGGAACGCTCATCAAGGCACCTCCTGGACAGATGGATGGACTGGCTGATGGTTGCCTCATGCAAACGTATGAATTACATTTCCAGCCGTAGGACTAAGAATACCAGCGTTACACCTGTCTCTCTCTCTCTCTCTCTCTCTCTCTCTCTCTCTCTCTCTTGAACTAATGAATATACCTTTTGTTATCGCTCCTACACGTACGGAACCGGATGCTTTAAGTGTATTGCCATCGGCAGAAACCTCAACAAAGGGGGAGAATAATAATATAAGATCCTGAGAACTAACAAGGATTATTTTCATTTAACATTTGTTTTAATTCTTCTTCTTCTTGTCTTTCATTCTTCATTTATATATATATATATATATATAATATATATAATATATAATATATATATATATAATATACATATATATATATATGCCTTTAAACAAAAACTCAACTGGAGATGCCACGGACCTTCACCTGAATAAAGCGTAATTGAACCACGGGAAAATGAAAGTCATGGAATCCAAGCGCTTTCGTCTTTATTCAGACATCGGTCAAAGGAGCTACGAAAGTAACAATCGGAGAGGAAGGCCCTCCAGGTACAAACAAGATTACAGGAATACCAGATGGTTTAATTATACAAAAGGGTAAAAAAATTAAAAGGGATAAATCCAGGAGATCTGATATCACACGGTCACAAACAGATTCTGACCCTAACCCGAAAATTACAAAGTATCTTACAGTCCAAAACATGTAAAAAAAATGAATATATTAATTTTGTTGCTTATAGTTCATCTACAAAACTGTGTTTTTTCATTATGAAAGCAATCAAGTTTTAAATCAACCAAGAACCTTAAAATTTAGAACATTTTTCTATTATTTGACTTGATTAAAACAACGATTCAATGATATTCCTGTTTAAACGTGGCACTTACATGGGACTAAGGCTCTTGCTTGACTCCCAGTTTAATACGGATGGTCTAAATCTCTCATATGTACAAAAGAATGGCATGTTCGATATTTTTGCCCAGTTTCTCAGCAGAATATTGATGTTGCTTAAGACGCATGTTGAAAGAGATTTGCCCACTTCTTCCGTAATAGTATTTTTCATCATCACTTTTTTGGCAAAGCGGAATTTTGCATTAATTGCAGGCCTGGAAGATCTTTAGGGAATTGAAATTTTGATTACTAACACTTCGACATTAATTATTACTGAAAACAACATTTATGTTAAAAAGCTTTAAAATTCTAGGAATATCTAAAAACCTTTCATCAATTTTAAAGGTAATTTTAGAATTTAGCTTACTAAATTCAAGTTTGTCATTAGTTGAATAAAATGTTTTTCTAGCTCTTTTCTTTCCATGCCACCATATACAAAAGTTCGTTGGGTATTAAGTTTCAATGACAATATCATAAATAGTTTTAACTTTCAGCGTCAATTAAAACTGCGGGCTACTACACAACGTAAAGCCCTTAGGAACATGCCCAACAAAAAACAGAGAATTTAACAAAAATTTTGGATGGTGATTGGAGTAGTAATGAACAAAAGATGGCAATATTCAGTTGATTGTTTTCCCGAAAGACTGAAAGAAGGTGAAATTGTTTTCTAAGCATTTCATTATGGACAGTTTACATCAAGACAAAATTCAAATTACAATTTCTTTCTTAGAGAAAGAGGCTGCAAAACCGGTCCTTGACAAAGGAAGCTCCAAGTCATAAGCTGACGAAAAATCTTATTGCTGAAAAGCGACCTGGACTAAGGCATGCCAACGTGGACTTCATGATTGAATTTGATCTTGACAAAAACCAGTGGAATGTGGCCTACGACAGCGGCTTTGGGATATGGGTTAAGCTTTGGTGTATTTAATGGTAACCATTGGACTGTGGTCGACATCATCAAAATCCTTTTGTTATTTATTCAAAAATTGAATCAAAACCTATGCCCTGAATGTGATATCAAATATTTGTAAAGGATTGTGGTATTGGTGATATTGGGCTATTGGTAAACCTTCTTCACCCCCTAATGTACCCGTGGAATTGATTTCGTCCAGGCTGTTTAAGAAAATTAAAGAAGACGAACAAATGGGTTGAACACACAAAGCAGATAAATCTAATCGCAGTGGTAGAATTTATGAACTAAAAGTGACTATAATAAGTAAAATAATGGACATTGCTAAATGAACACTGATACTTAGAACGAAATGAGTCTGGTTGGACCCTAACACCACGTTACTCCATTTTAGGTTAAACAACCCATTTTAATCAAACAAATTAAATCCATTTTGAAGGGCTTGGACCATTGTTTAATTAAAACAGTTTTACACCTGCCCCCCCCCCAATACACCCTCCCTACCATTACATGTATGGTTTAGTCAAGGACACATAAAATCAATAACCCTATCAGGGCACCAATCATTAGTTTCAGTGGGCCTCAGTTTCGTATAATTTAATCTAAATGGCTTGTTAAAAATTCTTACTCCTTTGGTAGGAAAATATTTCTAACAACCGAATGTTAAAAACCAATGTTGATTTATAAAACAAATTGAATAAGTTTAAATATGGAATAATTGATTTTTAAGATGGTTAGTTTTGATGTTGTCCCTTTATTTACTGGGAAAAGTTACAAGGCCTGTAGATGACTTACTTGAATATTTGGCAAGATGGAAATTTAGAGCGTCCAAGAACATTCCCTTAAGTGTAGAAAATCTCATTAGTCCTCATAAGGTTATGTATCAAAAGATAGTAAATTTTGTTTCAATGGGGAAATTTTTTGTACAAAAGTTTGGCATGGCCATGGGTAATCCCTTATCTCCTGTTCCTAGGCCAATATTTACATGGAATTTTTTGATGACAACAAACTACGTTACCAAGAATTTTCACCCAATAAAAAGTTATTTGGTTTTAGATTACGTGGATGATATCTTCATGTATTTGGCCAGTTCACGAAAACCTCCCAGGAATTCCTTAATAGAAATCTCAAATCAATTTAGTCCCATCTATAAAAATTTACTGTAGAGGAAGGAAAGAAAGAAATTGTAATTTGAATTTTCTTTGATGTAAAACTGTCCATAGAAATGATAGAAATTTTCACCCCTTTTCAGTTCACTTTCCGAAAAATTCGAAAGCAACTAATATTGCACCTTCTTTTGTTTCATTACGACTCCAATCAACCATCAAAATGTTAAATTCCTCTGTTTTTTGGCTGGGATGTTTCCTAAGGGCTGTTTACGTGTCTGTAGCCCCGCAGTTTTATTTGACGCTGAAACTTGAAAATCTTTATTTATGATATTGCATTGAAACTAAATAATCCCAAACGACTTTTTGGTAGATGTGGCCATGGAAAAGAGCTGTAAGAAAAACAATTTTATTCAACTATGACCAAAACTTGAAATTTAGTAAGGTCCTAACATTCGTAAAAGTTACCTTATGATGGAAAGGTTTTTAGATATTCCTAGAATTTTAAAAAGCTTTTTAACTAAATAAAATTGTTGGAAATATTACATTTTCACAATAATTAATGTGCCAGCAGTTTAAGTAATCAAAAATTCTCCTAAAGATCTTTCCAGGCTGCAATATATGAATAAATTCCTTGCAAAAAGTGTGATAAAATCTATTTACGGACAGAGTGGCAAATCTCTTGTTTCACAGCTTTCCTTTCAAGCAACATCAATATTCTGTGAGAACTGGGCCAAATAAATTCGAATTGCATTATTTGTACATATGAGAGAAATTTTAGGACCCATTCCTATTAACTGGAGTCAAGGCCAAGAGCCTTTAGTCCCCATGTAATGACACCAGTTAAAAGAATATCATTGAATCTTGGTTTTATCACAGGTCAAATAAATAAAGAAAATGGTCTAAATTTAAGTCTTGGTTTATTTATATATTTATTTTAAACTTGATGCTTTCATAATGAAATAAAAAAAGTTGTGAGATAAATATAAGCAACAAAATTAAGAAATTCAGTTTTTACATGTTTTGGGACTATAAAGATACTTTGTAATTTCGGTTAGGGTCAGGAAGCTGTTTGTGAACCGTGTGTGTGATATCCGATAATCCTGGATTATCCCGTTTAATTTTTACCCTTTTGATAATTAACCAAGCGAGTGGTATTCCAGGATCTTGTTTGTACCTGAGGCCTTCCTATCCGATTGTACTTTAGGTAGCTCCTTGACGACTTGTCTGATAATAAAAGACGAAAGAAAGATTGGAGTTCCTGACCTTTCATTTTACCCGTGGTATTCGCTTATAAAGAGAGTATATAAGGTTATAAGCCAACATTTTCCGTGATTCCTATACATAGATCGAGCTACAATGTCCTTTAATATCTAATTCGCACTAACCTCCCGGAAGGGTCCAGGCAAAGTCTAGTTATCGCGGGGGGGGAAATAAAAATTCCCTTCGGTCTTAAACATATTAATGAAAATATAATTAATTGCGAGAGGGTAGGAGGAATTGAGATATTTACAAAGACATTGTAGAGACGATATTATATAGGATAGATATATAGACAGAGATAGTATTATATATTATATGATTGATAGATAATATATATATATGACATTTTAGACTATATATACATATACACACCCAACGGAGACAGTGCACACAACAAGTTAGAGACAACCACACACACACCACACACACACCACATAATATTAGATGATATATATATATATAATAATTCTAGATAATTATATATAATATAGTATATATATATATATATAGATATTATATAATATATAATATGGTATATATATATATATTATATATATATAAATATATATTATTAATATACTATATATTATATATATAGATATTATATATTAGGTATATAAATATATATATACATATATATATTATTTATTATATATATATATATATATACATATCATAGTTATATAATATATATAATAGTATTATATAATAATTATATATAGTATATATATTTATATTAAACATTGAAGACAATGTTTGGTAGAAAGACCGAGCGATGTAATGATAGCTATAAGAAATATTAGTAGATAGGGTTAAGGCCGTAAAACTTAGAAAGAGAGAATAAATTAAAGTTACACAGTGGACATAAAGAGAAAGAGAAGGAGAGAGAGAAAAATTGAGGTTTGGTGTTGTGAAGGCAAGAATTCGATCAAACAAATCCTAAACGTAACAAAACCTTACTCACAGGACGTTGGACCATCAACACCGTCGCAATTAAAATCTTTAAGACCGTCTAAAATAAAATATTTGGACCAGTGATCTCGCATCAGGAAGCTTACTCAAGTCTTTCTAAGCGATAATGGAAGCTCCCACCCCAGGAAGAGGTATTTAAACATGTTTAAATTATAAACTGCCACCTTGGAAAGGAAAAGGGAATTAGGTTATGTTAACCCCACCTAAATGGGGATGGGGAAAGGGGAAAAAATAAGGGCAAAATTATGGCGCTCCAACGAATCAAGAATCCATTAGGACGGCAGGAGAACAAGAAACCTACACTGCCTTTGGAGGTAGGGATTGAATTCGAACCGAGGGTGGCTGAATTTCAGAACGCCAGTTCGAACGAAATTTAAACATTAAAGAAGCAATGGGACTGTGCTGGTGGTCCCAAACCCAGAGTCTCACCTTATAAACTTTGTAGTTGTGACCTCGCCATTCTTTAGCAACATAAAGGAATGGAAAACTCTGCCGTTTCGTCTCATTCAAACTTCTGAGAGACCTAATCCTATTAAGATTACTAATCCCAGAACTATCGTGTTAAGAAGCAGCATAAAGTTAAACCTAGAAACACAGACTAACAGAAACTAATCATCGAGAAGAAATAAAACAAAAGGTAAGCGAACATACACTCGAACACTCTACTTTTAAAAAGGGCAACAGTCATGGTGGGCCACCCGGGTTGTCTTTGGATTGGAATGGTCACGGCCAAAATCCATTTTTCGAGTCCTTTATCTTTTCCTACAAAAATCACTTCATGTCGACTAAACACAATCCATTTGGGATACTTCCTCTAATTGTTTACCGTTTAAATACCAAACTCAAAGGGCCCTTTTTTTATTTTATCTTTGGAATACCAAACACAAATTACTTATATACTGATGAAGTATTGTGCCACCGACAATGGTCGTCTTGGTTTTTCCTAGAGGGGTTTGCAAGCTTTTTCGATGGAGGTTGCACGACTTGTGTTCTAAGGACTTCCTTGTCCTCACTAAGCTCTAAACAACAAATCTCTGCCTTTCCTTTTGTTTTATCGGATCCTAACCATACTGGGAAAAAAAAAAAAAAAAAAAAGAATAGGTATTTTACTTAGGATGTCGAATGAGGTCCTATTGTAGTTGAGAGCAAACTTTAATATTTTCGGTCTTCTGGCTGACAAATCATATTCGAGGGTTTGAGGTTTGATAAAAAAAAAAAACGAGGTTTAAAGTAGGAAGGGAAAAGGAAGAGGCTTCAGGTTCAAGAAGTTGGTTTTTGGTGCAGACTCGCTCTGTCTGAGAAATCCTATTATCGACACATAAAACAGGAAGGCAGCTTTCAGTGTTTCCTTAGTTTAAGTTTAAATTTTTAACATTTTACACTTGATTTAATTCACACTTAAACAACCAGCGCTTGGATCCAATTTGCATTTCTCAGATTTTCTTTTGCCAATAAATTTCGTTTATAAGTTAAATTTTCCAAGGGATTTAATTTAATTTCGCGAATTAATTGAATTTTTTCTTTTTTAATTAATTTTGTTTAATAATTTGATTAAAAAATTAAAAAAAAATAATTACATTTAGTGAGACCTGCGAATTATACTTAAGGAATTTTGAATTTAAAAATAATTTTCTTATTTAAAGTTTTTGTAGTAGTTGCTTTCTGTTTTATTGGTATTACCAGTAATCGGGAATAAATCGTTGTAATAATGCCAAAGTGATATACTGTGCTGTTCTTGAAATTTTTAGAAGTGATTTGAGCACAGGAAGGGACAGACTAGGGCACAACCCAAATGTTACAGGGAACTGAAATCAGCTTCATAACAAATGGACGGCGGCCCGAGGCTCTTTACTTCGGACCAATCCAGGCAGGCGGTCCTTCGGAATGTGAGCAGCATCCTTTAGATGACTAAAGAATATCCTGCTCGTGTTTTGACAAAGACTGTATCATTTTTATGGTAATATTTATGGCAATTTCAGTAAGCTCTGTAACTATGTTAGTTGTGTTATTCAAGACCCAATATATTAAAATAAAATGTATTTAAAAGCGTGTTTAAAGGATTTTAAGAACCGAAATATATTCCATATCGTTTAATCACATCCTTTCGAGGCACACTTGAAGGCCTCGATGACGTCATCGTGTTGCAAGAGAGGACTTGCAATGACTCCGGAACTCTGGTAGAAATTTCTTTCTCATTCTATCCCATTTTCCTTCAGAACGGTGGGTTGAAGGGCGTCTTTATATAGTCATTTAAAAAATCAATTAGTGGTGTATTAACATGGAATGTTAAGTTTTATTTGATGGCAAAACAAAATAACATATCTTTATAATGTAGTTGATGAAATGTAATTAAAATTGGTAAACAATTTCTTTTCATAAATTAGCATAATTATCTCTTACTGGAGTTGTTTAAACACATTATTTCCAGAATAAGTACCCGGGTTGATATGCCGAATTCTTAAAGAATATTTTTAATTATCTAATTTAAACTTAACCATTCATAAATTAAATTATGATAGTTATTAATTAATCACAAAACAGTTTTGGATTTGGGACGGCCAGTCTAGAGCATGCATCAGATAGCAAAGGCTCTCTTGATTCCGCCGCTAGGTGGCTCTGACGCTTAGGCAACCTCCACCCAAAGTTTCAATCAATAAACATGAAGCGTAAACCTTATTCATGGGATTCTCCACAATGTAAGGTCTACCGTTCCCAATGATGGGTGGGTAGGCCAAGGGTTGTCTTTGGGTGGTTACACGGAAACAAGCCATTTTCTCGTCTATACTTTTCTCGCAAACAAAAACGACTTGATATCGCTAACATTAATTGTTTGGGATAATTCCTCTAAATATTTATGGTTAGCAAAATGACAAAAACCATAAGCCTTTATTCATCTGTTTATAATTAAGCAATACCAATTACTTATTTATAATTGTGGAATCTTATCCACGAGGTTTGTTGATGAATTTTAGAAATAATAATAATAATATAATTTACGGAAAACCACTTCGTTCTCACCCCAACTTCCCATGAAACGGCAGCTAATTCCAATTGTGGTACATAAAGCATTATTACCTATTTCCAATTTTTATTTACTGTATGGTTATTTTCTTTAGTCCTTAGTTTTATAAAGTGGGGGGGCGGTAAGTTGATTTTAATTGCTGGAATTGTTTTTTTCTTTTCCATTTCTTTTAGTTAATTTCTTTATACCTTATACTAACTTATAAGTTATGGCCATTATTTTTTGCTATACATATCGCAAACTGCACACAAAAATATAATTATATATATATATATATACTATTATATCGATATATATATATAGATATATTATTATATATAATACTATATATATATAATTATTAGATGTATGTAAATAATTTAAAGGAAATAACATAGAAATGTGAAAAGTGAGAAAAACTAGGATTGGTCCATTCCGAAGCAGAAATTGGTTGGTCAACAACCCTTATTCCAAGGAATGCTCGAGTTCTTTTGACTTGTTTTTTTTAACAAGTTGTCACCCACCAAATAGTTAACATAATAACATGCCTCTTCACGAGTTTCGCTTCTTTTCTCATCTTTTTTTATAAACATTTAATTATATACTGTATTGGACGCGTAGTAACCAGTCATTGTTTCTTGAACGAAAAACATGTGACTGATTGCACAAGATTACGCAATGTTGTATCATGTTAGAAGCTTCTAGAAGCCTTTGATGCGAAACGTAAACCTTACTATCACAAAGTTTCTTCAATTCATTTTAGTAAAACTGTTTAATATTACTGATAAATTAAATCTCAACTCTCTCGATTTGTCAAAATAGAATTTGTTGTCTTATAAGTAGTTTAATTGTGAAGTGAAAATATCTTGTATGCAACTGCCGAGAGGTCTGTCAAGGAAATGACGATATTCTATAATGATTATTTTTAGTTGTAATCCCACTTTCTCTCTATTTTCCGTTTTTGAAAGAGGATTATTAAAATTATACCTGTTTCTTGTTCCCAAAGTCATTTGCCCATCCAGTTTGGGGTGAAGCCATCGCAGATCAATTAGCTCCCTTATGAAGCGATTCGCCAAGAATCACTGTCATCAAGTTCTGAGAACTTGAAAGCTGCAGGATAAAATACCTGATAATTATGGAGAGGAAACTTCGTTGGGAGTTCACTTTCAAAGTTTGTAACGACATTTTTGCAATATAGATGTTTAAATTCGGCCCTCGCCGACCCAAAGCCTCTCCTCTATTCATTAAATAACAATGATACTTAAAATATGAAAAATTTGGATCAACTTCATCACACTTCGCAATTCATACAATCGAACTTTGAAGAGTGAGAGCTGTGTGTCAATTTTTTAACTGACTATTGTAAATTAAAAAAAAAAATCCGTGTTGCAGTGTCCCTTCGATGAGATATTAATACAAAATAATTTTTTGATAATCCCTCTCAATCCACTAATAGCACTGCAGACTCTGTTTGCATGTTAGTGGCTCCGTCCGAATATTGTAGTTTTTTTCATGCTGTGTGTAAAGTATAACCTCATTGCTTCCGGGAACCTACTCATATATCTGTTGTTACATAATGCTTTAGGTTCTGGAGTATCAAGTAATAGGTATTCAAGAATATGTAATATAATTATATTAAGAAAAAACATTAATTTCTCCTCATTCTAACCAATCTTGCAGATGACGAAATAATTCCAGGAAATTTAATATCTCGAAATTTAATCTGGAATATTCATCGTTCATGCAAAGCTCTATTTGATTCCTCTTGCAAGGATCTTTGATCCATATTTCATTATTTTCTCTCTATTCTATTTTGTCAATTTTACCTTCTTTCCTTCACATTTTCTCTAGTTCTTGCTTTTAACTCTCATT
>NC_061097.1:59810725-59815725 GCF_015104395.2 Macrobrachium nipponense | reverse complement strand
TCTTTTTCATTCATATGTTCTAGTTAGGCTACTTGACATGTAAAGAACTCTTAACTCATACAGTGCAAAAATGAAACAATTGAAACGACTTTCTCCTAATGATATACCTCTGATATTAGTATTCAAATCATGAAGCCTTGCTATATTCTCCCCGGCCAATTTTATGACCTTTAATTTTTCCTGTAAATAACTTCAACTCACGAGAGCTACACTCAGATCCCAGTGACAAACGAGAGCCTGCGAGGAAAGGATGACATTACCTTTCACAAAAAGGACAGGCTGACATCCTAAATGAGTTGGCTCATCTCCCCCCTCACCCCCCCCCCCCCGCCGACCCCTCCCCCACCCCTCCCGCATATTTTTTTTTTTTCTTTTTGAATTTTAAGGATATATTAATCGGATCCATCATACCTGCCTTGGAAAGGCGTTCTCATAAAGCATATAATTATTGAATAAACAGTCCCTACTTCAATCATTCTATGATTGTAGAAGTAACCCTTTCCCTTTAAATTGTAAATCATATGAACTGTAATAGTCAGCAAATAGCAATAGTTATCCAGTATGAATTGTATTCGTGTTTCTTGCACCTCATTACACTCCCCACTTGTTCACTAATTAATATAATGGTACTTGTGGCGTACTTATTTGGGTCCATATTCACTTATTCATTAGAAAATATGGTAATTGGCTATGTGTGTGTGTTTTTTTTATATATAATGTATCTGTATTTCAAAACAGTATCAAAGAAGGGTTCTGCTATGGCCATAATATTTGAATACTGAAAGTAAACTTCGTAAATCTATTTACTTTCTCAAAGTCGTTTCGTGTTTTTATTAGGCGTTTATGTGGCATAGAGATAAAAAGAAAAATGCTTGTAACATTGCTCGTTCTTAGATCATTTAGGAAAAAGACTATAGACCACTTTTGCTAAAGTGTTTGTGATTGGTGTTAGGTAGTGTTAGAATTGTTTTTAAACTTTAGAGGTCAACTTAGCTTTGCAAGGTCATTTCACCTACCCTCAGCTCCAATGCTGATGAAGATTAACATCGTTAAAAGGAAACTGTTCCAGAATTTTGGGGTTATCTATTCCTGTTTTGAGCTTTGATCTCTTTATCATGACTGTGACGCCTGTTACTGAAGGAACTTCACCTTCCAAACTGCCGTTGTTTGTTTCTCTTCAACTAAGCATTATCGATGTAGGGATCTAAAACCCAAAAAATTTAATTCTATTCTTATTTGGTGTTAGACCTACGAAGTCCATTGACTGAATTTTTTAAGGGAAGGAAGACTACATCAAAATGCAGTCCTTGAACGAGAAGTTTTATTTGCAAGTAAAACGATTCTTTTTACAAAAGGCAAATGAGATAAATGTTAATCCTTCTAAAATTAATAAAGGTATAATGTATCAATATATAATCATCATACGGCAACTTTCCCACTTTGTTTCTACCATTCCATTTAGATTTCCCTCGCATTCATAATTATAATAAAGGTTATTCATAGTTAAGGCTTTAGCCGTATTTTAGATGTACACTGTCATAATCATAACGCAGAATGATATTACTGTGAATATCTTCAAGGAAAGGTGGAAATTATAGTTGCTTTACTGTAAATTGTTCTCAAATCTCAGACGGAGCAAGTCTTCCAATTAGCATCATCTTTATTTCACATAAGATTTCAGTTTTCTTCCCATCCTACAGAGATAACCCTCGAGAACGTCTTAATTCTACGATTCAAGATTAATTATTGTCACCAAACCAAACTGCTGCGTACTCAGTAGAACAGCATATTTAACACTGCCAGAGAGGGCGTTGCATAGGATTAAGGAATGGCGCAGGAAGCTGTAGCATACAAATGAAAGGCGGTAATTAGCACTTGTTATTGTTTTCCTCGCTTTGTTTAGCATTTCCCATTTTAGCGTCCCCTGAAAGAACACAAGCCAGGCCATTTTGAAGATTGTTCAATCGGTCTGCCTTTAAGTTATTCAAAATTCTGAGTTAATCCTCTAATCGCTGCTAAGTATTCTCCCATTACCAGGATTCGGATGCATTAATTAAGAATGAATATAACGAAAAAATATGGAAACAATGTTGCTTTTTGTAGCTTCATGTCTGTTTTGTTGACTTTCCTGTTATTTCCCTTTCCCTTGATTTTTTGCATGATCGGGAAGCAAACCTCCACCTTACTTTGTATGTTATTGTTTTTTTTTTTTTTTTTTTTTTTGTGGGGGGGGTGATAGGAAAGCCCTGTGGAAGAGCCTAAAAAGGTCTGAAAAGGGTGTTTTGCAATGAGTTGAAGATAAGGGATTTTAGGATAGGATATTTATGAGTTACTTATAAGAATGTAAATGTAAAAAATAAATAATGTGCATGTTAAACAGTACAGAAAAATTATTTCCAATAAAATACAGCGTATTTATTTTAATTTTCGCTACTGAAACGAGGCTGTAATTGGCCATAGATTTAAGCATGTTTTAATTTATTTGGTGCACTGAATTTAGGGTATGTTTCTGTTCGAATATTTTGTGTTTCCACTTATAATTGAGGATATATGAACTTTTTTCATTTTTGTCCTTTTTATTTCAGCCTTGTTATTAGTGTAAGTAGTATTAAGTTATGAGTATTAATTACCACGATGACTTCTTCATGTTAAGTTAGGAATATAATGTTTACAATATATGCGTAAGATGAAAATCTTGCGCGTGTCCTGAGTAAGCTGGCTGTTGCATCACTCCTTGTTTCCTTTCGTGAAGTGTAATTTCCTTTATTATTTATCCAAATGTCTTATAACTGAATCATCCTAAAGTTGTTCAAATATTCTCCTGTTACATTGCTTCACCTTGCATTATCGTATATTATTCTTTTGGTCACAAGGTGAAAAGTACAAAGAGAATGGCGATAAAGACTGACAGGGTGAGGAAATAATACTTTTGAAATACTTATGGTATAATAACTTCTTTTCAAGAACTCACCCATATCGTTCCATTTGTACACTTAGTATTTCTATGTTTTGTTTATTCCTCATAGACCGATAAATCATGCAAATTTTTTCATTAATATTTAGCTTTTTTGTAAAAAACTCAGAAGCATCGTCTGGGGGAATTTATTGATCATCTTCTCTTCCACTTCATTCCTCGCTCCTTTTACCTTATTTTATTTTTCTACCTTCTAGTTCTTTTATCCTCCTCCTCCATTTCCCCACTCTATAATAATGTCAAGCTCGGTGAGTCAAAAGAATTCTTAGTTGTCCTTTCCAGTGAATTTCGGATTTTGACTAAAATCTTCCGGAGAGAGTGGGGGGCATACGGTAAAAATCTCATCAAAATCGGTCAACAAGTGTGAATTCGCATGGTGTTCATGCAAAAAAAAAAATTCAGTTCATATATATTATATATATTATATATATATATATATATATATATATATATATATATATATATATAGTATATATATATATATATATATATATATATATATATATATATATATATATATATGTATATATATATATATATATATATATATATATATATATATATATATATATATATATATATATATATATATATATATATATATATATATATATATATATATATATATATATATATATATATATATATATATATATATATATATATATATATATATATATATATATATATATATATATATATATATATATATTCACTTTACGACTAGTTTGAGTAACCATGCAAAATTTCAAGTCCATTGGACGAAGGGAACAGTTCGAAAATTGAGTTACAAGATTTGACTTTGTTAAACAAACAAACAGACAGACTTGAAATCAAGCTAAATATAAGCATATACAAAAATTAAGACACGAGGAAAGGTTTACTAGCTGATGAATGTCTTTCAGTCACAGTAAGGTGAGTAACATCATTATTACAGATAATTCAACAGAAAGTGGTCTTCAGGAAGCCTGACTCATGTGCGTTACTTCTTTAAAGAGAGAGAGAGAGAGAGAGAGAGAGAGAGAGAGAGAGAGAGAGAGAGAGAGAGAGAGAGAGAGAGTTGTAAGAAGTAAACAAAGATGGAAACAGACTACTGGATTATTATGTCGATCTCAATTAACAGCTTCAAACCCCCTTTTTTTGTGGAAGACGTTTAATGCCGTGGGATAGAAAACTAATTACTTTGAAATCTCTCGTCTTCCCAAGAGAGATAGAGAGAAACGCGGGTGGCATGGCTGTTTATCTGTTTATGTGACACTAACAACTCCAGCTGAATTATAAGCTCTTCAGTATTTCATAATCGGGATGACAATTGCAACGTTTTCTCCCCTGATGGAAAATGAATATAATATGGAAAATTTCTTCCACTTCCAAGAATCCACACTTAGCCAGGACACAGATCTCTTTATGGTCAGTTAAACTTATGATGTTGAGTCTTTGTTTACCAATGTACTACCTTTGAATGAGACTATTGAAATTATTGTTAAACAACACTTTCCTGAAACTGACTCTCTTTTTAATAATTTTAATAAATCTGCTTAAAGAAGCTTTCCTGCAACTGTCAGTGCAGGACACTGCCTTCATTTTTAGTAATAAATGTTATACTCAAAAGATGGAAGGGCTCTGAGTTCTCCATTAGGGCTCACATTTGCAGGCATTTTTATGCTCTCACTAGAGGAGAATTTTTTAGACACCTGTCATTTGAGTTACCATCCGCTGTTCTACAAAAGGTACGTTGACGATACTTTCGCGTTTTTTAAACCCAAGTATGACGCCGAAAGGTCTCTTGATTTTATTGTTAGGGCACACTCAAATATAAAATTTACTGTGGAGTGTGAAAGTGATAATAAACTACCTTTCTTAGATGATTTAGTCTTACGACAATATGATAATTTTAACTCTTCAGTTTACAGAAAGATAACTTTTACAGTACAAAGTTCAAATGTTTATAGGCACTGTTTTTATGGCTTTAGATTAAAATCTTTATCTAAATTACTTCAGCATGCCTGGTCACTGACATCTAGTT
>NC_061097.1:59780725-59805725 GCF_015104395.2 Macrobrachium nipponense | reverse complement strand
TTAAGTTAATTTTAAAAAGATTTGTCACATATAATATTTAATGAGCTACTGAAGCGTTATTAAGTTATAAATATCCAACCTACACCTAGGAACAGCAAAAAAATTGGCAATAGGCGCCAATATTGGATAATGGAGTGTTTAATTTCCGCACCGTAGCCTCACGTAATCTTTTTGGGTCCTTTTACAGTTTCCGTGATATATGTAAGCTTTGAACATGAGCGCTTTAGTAAGCAATTTCATCATGAAGCAGAATGGCTTAATATTTATTATCTTTGTTTACATTGCGATAATACTGACAAAATATCCATTGTTAAAATTTGTATTAGTGTCCTTGTTGTCGTTGTTGATGATGTTATCATCACATACCCTTTCCGACAAAAAAACCTTCATCTGAAATGAAATTTCATTTGCGCATTTTCCAATATCTTGTTTTGTGGATCCTTCCTTTACATAAATTTTTCTATGCATAAATACAACATACTCGTACATAATACATTTTATCATTAATTCAGTGTCAGTGTTTTCTTAAAATGCTAATACACACACATACATACACACACACACACACACACACACACACACACATATATATATATATATATATATATATATATATATATATATATATATATATATATATATATATATGAGGTTTGACATGTATTCAGAAGCAGCTTTCTTTCCTGCTCTTCCTTAAGAGGTATACTCTCCTCCTGAGGTTCCCGGCTCTGAGGAGTCTTGATAATAACTCCAGCAGCTGCTTCTAATAAAAAGTAGCAATTCAATTTTAAGATTAATGATGTATATGTGTGTATATATATATATATATATATATATATATATATATATATATATATATATATATATATATTATAATATATAATATATATATATATATACATCATTAATCTATTCTCCTTCTTTCCCTCCTGCGTTAAGGGGTCAGTTGCCTAACATGCCTTCTTTGCTGCCTCCTGTCAAAGGCATCATTCTCCACCCTACCAAACCTCTTCTCTGTATATATTCCTTCGCTTTATATCGTTATCTAATTCTCTGTCTCCATCTCGATCTTCTTCCTCTAACAAGTTCCTCCTAAGCCATCTTCAATCCCCCGTTGTCATTCATCCTCAACACATACCCATACCATCTCAACCATGACTCTCTTATCACCTCTGTAAGCTTTACTAAGTTTGTCGTTCTTATTTCATCAGTTTACAATCTCTCAAGCAGTGATATTCCCATAAGCCACCTCAACATTCTCACCTCTGTTCTCTTAGGCTTTATTTCCTCTTTTCTTCTTAGAGCCATGTTTCTTATCCATATATTATCACTGGCCTTATCACTGAGTTATAGATCGTGACTTTAGCTTGATTGGCATTTTCTTATCCCATACTACTCTAGCTACCTGTCTCCACTCCATCATGCAGCTTTTATCCTACTGTCAGCTTCAGCCTCATATCGTCCCTCTTGGCTTAAAGTAGATCCTAAGTATTCAATCTTTTCTGCCTGTTTTATAATCAAGCCTTTTCTTTCTTGTATTACCATTCTGTCTCTATCTTCACTACTGCTCTATCTTTCCTACTGCTTACAAAACGCTCTCAGCTTTCAGCCACCCTTCTCTAAAGACTCCTGCCACTCTCCAACCCTTGTCTGTAGTTCCACATCATCGGTGTATAACTCCCACAACTCTTCATTCGTGATCTCTTCACTCAAAACATCATGACCAGCACAAAGAAAAAAAAGAACAAACATATTTGGTTATGCACACCTCCGCTTTCATAAGTTATCAAGTACTTATCCAACTTCTGATATCATGTGTTCATACATGCCAATTCAAAAATATGAAACATCTCCAATATATAATCACCATCTTCATTTCTAGTTCCAAACCCATGGCCTCTGTACACCTCCGCATACACGTCTCTTCTCTCTCCCACCCTGCCATTTATATTAGCTCCTATTATTATTTTCTCCTTCTCTTTCACTGTTCTAATGGCAGCCTCAAACTCTTGTCTAAATAATTCGTTCTCTTGCTCTTGGTACCCCATCCGATGAGCTTGTGCTGGTATTATAATTACTAATTTGTCCCCTATTATTACTGAAATCTTTAAAAAGCATATCATTTACTCTCTTTACTCATACTGATTTTTCCTCTCAATTGTTACTTAATACAATTCCAACACGATTTCTTCCCTCTCGTGAACTGCTGCAATACAATTCATACCCATTTACTATCTCTAGAGTTCCACTCCCTTTCCACCTAGTCTCCTAAACACGCAACAAATCTATCCTCCTACTTTTTCTTCTTATCATTTACATATTACTAAGAAAGAAATAATCCATAACTAGTTGTACCCTATCTCTCAGTCACTCAAGGAGTTGGTAGCCCCACTCAGAAGGGGCTAGATAGCCCATGGGAACATCAAGTCTTCATAGAAGACCAGAGACCTCAGGATTATGGCTGATGGACTGAGGCAGAATCACTAATAACCATTCAGTCAATCTAGAATGACAAAATTGCCTGCACCCAAGAACAGTAATGATGGATTGAAGTTTCATTATACCCTAGTTTTTAGAATTATTACTACGAAAGCTTTGGAAAGACATGCTCCCATTCTGAAACATCCAATTCAGTGTTTTCATGCATTTCACCACTAACAAAGGATATTCTAATGAAATTCAAATTTTATCATTACATGCGTTTGTCATTTCTTGCATAAGCGGAGAAAACTAAGGTAAAATTAAAAGTTCCCTAATGCGACTGTTAAATTAGAAAGTCGTCAACGCAAATAAGAGAAATGAGTTTTAAAAATTACAATGAATTTTTAGAGCAAAAATGGTTTGAATGAATAATTTTCCAAATTGTTCTGTATTTTCCGAGCACAACTGAAAATTTTTATTATTTAATCCTAAATATTATATATTGCGTTCGGATATCTCATGTTACATAACAGAATCTATAACCCACATTAACTTTTCCTCCTTACATGATAATAGCCTTTGAAACGTACATACAATTTTACACACACAGTTCTCTATGGCACTCCCACTGTTTTTCTTTTTTATGTATTTCATGTCTGTAGGAGATGACATGACGACAGTGGAGCTGGCTTCTTAGTCATCTATAATGATGCTCTGTGGCATTTGTGCGTACAGTAACAATCTGCATCATTTTTACCACTGAGAATGAATTTTGGGTATTTGAGAGCTGGTTTCCTGTATGAGTGCTGCTAAGATTAATGGTTTTGTTGAGCATTCTCTTGAAAAAAAATGTTCTGCGAGATTTAGTCTCAGCTTGAACAAGTTCTGCAAAATTCATTTATGATTCTCCACATATAAGATGAAGTATTTATAATGCATGAATGAGTGAAGTATGTTTCATAGGAAATGTTTTATCATATCTGTTTGAATGATTGGCAGTTAAAACCTTTTCCAGAAACCATAGCTATATTCTCGCCAGTTACAATAAATGAATCGGAACAGCATTGCTATCGGTCTGATGCTCCCCTTTGTCTATATGTGTAAGTGTTTACATAATAAAAATATGGAATGTTAGTCCATATATATAAAAGACTAAAACTAAAGAGGTCAACCAGATTGCTTGCAGGAATGTGATCAGACTAGAGACGCTAAAGATGACGTATACAATAAAAGTAGGCTAAGATAACATGCCGTCACTTGTGTTCATTCAATTGTTTATAAACTTTAGTCCAAGCTTCCTGCTTGAGACAAACACCGTGACTTATAGCTCAAGCGGCCTACGTGATTAGTAACTGTATCTGATTGTGTGTTCGTATGTAACTGTCATCTGATTGTATGTTCATATGTTCGAGCTACTGTCTGTTCCTTTATGACTGGTAACCGAGATGGTAGTAGAAGCAGAATAGAGTTAGCTATCGTCATTAGAAGACCTGTACCTCTTTACCTAAGCTTTATCATGTAGAGAGAATAGAATTAGCCATCATCATTGGCAGAAGCGATCAAGCTATCGTCATTAGAAGACTTGTACAATCATACCTGATCTTCAACATGTAAATTCAGAGAATATAAGTATTTTTGTACTTCGTGGTTTCTACTAGAACCTCACCTCATCACCGAATCATCATGAGTTTAACACATCCTCGTCCCTAACCAAAGAAGATAATACCGACTTCGTAAGTGATCTACAAACCCCAAGACACTCCATTGAATATGAAAGTGCAATACCAACCGACTTAGCGTAAGATTATCGCAAGTCTAACATTACCTCATAGGGCGCCTTATTATACAAGGCAACAGCCCTAAAATATGTACTGTAGAGTAAGACAACTCACCTTCAACCTCCAAGGACTTTGGTGCCCATTTGGAAGTGTTTTAATGCAATTTCTCCGAGGTTAGCCCCTAAAGACAAAAAGTCTCTGTCACTTCATCTCTCTTTTGTGCATTGCAGTTATGTTACGATGATAACGAGCTTGATATTAGCATACCTGAAATAGCTTTGCGAATCAGTAGCCGTTGTTTGGGAGACGCTGTATGCTTCAGTAAAATCTCCCGTTCAAAAGATCAGATAACAAAGTGAACTATGGGTCCCCTTTCATTATCAACTAAACCGTGTTATCTAAAATGTAAACATCAACTTGATGACTATCGTGATATTAGAAATAATGTAATTCTTAAACACTCTGAACAAAAAGGATAAACGCCTAGCCACATACGAAAACAGACGGTTTTAGAAAATGGGGTAATAAGGTTGTAATGTGCAAATACTAAAAGAAAAGAAATCACGAATGGTAATATTGTAAAACATGAAACTTTTGAGGAAAAAAAATAATTTTTTTTGTAAAGAAAATAACAGTTAACAGTTTTAAACCTATGGTATAAGCAGCACGTGAGCCCATACGTGGCGGACGAAACATTAATGAAAATGAAAGATAAACAAAAATGCCAGACAGCTGGGGATGTATCCTAATGATCAAAAGGTGAAAATATAGTAATTGATAAGATACGTTCTCACTTTCAGAGGGAAAGGAAGCAAGATATAGTTCTGCCTATTCAAAAGGTTTCTTACCTGATTATGTGCCGGTTGGGAGTAGAGGGAGCGGAGACTCCAGATTTGAAAAGTGTAGCTCCGAGAAGATTTTGCCAGAACCTCATGTAGTTTCTGTCTGCCAGTCTGCCTACCTGTCTCTTTCTGGCCTCAGAACGCAGTGGTAGCGAACCAAGTCACAGTCTGAAGTACAATCATTCGATTCTCGCATCTGACGAGATGGAACGGTTTGGGAATGTTCCCAAAAAGACCGCTATTCCTCTGTTATACTTTAGCTGTGAATTAGTTACTCAGTTGGTTTCACGTCGTTATAATCCTCCCGTTGGCAGACAATTTGTTGAAGACTTAAGTCTCTCTCTCTCTCTCTCTCTCTCTCTCTTTCACACACACACACGCGCGCGCGCGCGCGCCTATTTGACAAAATTCTGTCGCTATCTGATAATCATTCACATTAGATTCTGGATCTTTTTTTATAGGGATCATCATCCTATGTTTCTTTTCTCTTCTCAGTGAATGAATGACGACCTCTTAGTTATCGTCACCAGGCAACTTTGACCTTGACCTTTTCCCATAAATAGCTAAACTGATTATATAACATTATAGAGTTTACACATTGACCATTAAAGCTTATCATTTATATAAACATAACTGCACAATCAAACATTACATATTGAGGAAGTTCAGTATATATGACCTTGACCTTTGATTTTCATTGGTTACTTCCTTTTAGTTAAAATGCAAAAGCTAGCACAGACATGCAGCCGGCTGCTTAATTTTCCATTTTCCTAAAATCTGTAAGCTATTGACTTTCAATCTCTGACTAACGTCTTCTAACAGCCAGTCATCTCAAGGCTAGACTGTGGTTACCCAATTTTAACATAACACAAATTCATACTCAAGCTTTTTTTTCTAGCCTTCTTAACTGCTGGAATGATCATTTTCTATTTCTGTTTCAGTTTGACAACCTCATCGATGATTATTGAACACAACATAAAGCTTTATTATTCAAAAAGATACTTTGTTTTCCATTTACAGCCAACTCACTACTAAGTCACTCAGATAACGTGTTAAAGTTTGGTCAAATTCGTCAAAAGACAAAGAATCGATAAGGTCGTGACAACGCAAAAGCAAAACACCGCCTGAAAACGCTTCCTCAAATATCTAACGGGCTGTGTGACTAATATTAATAAATAACAAGCAGGAACCTATCTCGGTAACATCCGCCTTACGCCTGTCATTATTATAAGCAATAATAATAGTAGTAATTGTATCCCAAGTTGCACTTGCAATTACTGATTCCATTTGCAAATGTCAGTTCCACAAGGCTATTTAGAAGTTTCAGAATTAAATTAGGATCACAGAACCCAGTAACATGTCGATGTGGTGTATAAGAGAACGCAAGAATGAGAAAATGCCTGAAATGAAAGAAGATAGAGAAAAAATGAACCAATATCAAAACTGTTTATTTATGTATCCTATATACATACATACATACAAAAACGAATATTTTCTTCGTAAGGCAAAGCATGAATGTCATTTGTCACTTTAAATCAGATTTTTAAGCGACAACATTAAGGCAACACAGTTCTGATCAGTGGTTGTCAAATGAGGTTGCAGGATTACCAAGTTCATAAGAGGCTGTAACTAGATAGTATAGCCTCATAAGCTATTCTTGGTATGAAGAGTCAACAAGAATTTTTTATTAAATTATTATATACATACATACATACACACACACACACACACACACACATATATATATATATATATATATATATATATATTATATATATATATATATAATATATATATATATATATATATATATATATATATATATATATATATATATATATATATATATATATATATATATATATATATATTTATATACATTTTTTTCTAAATAAAGACCACATAAACCGAAAACTTTGAATTTGAAAAAGTAGCATTCCTGGCTTTTCGGTAACCACTGAGTGTAAACATAGCGTATTCTTTACATTTTGCTTTGATCAAATCTTTACGTATTTGTAAATGCTGCTGACAAAAAACAATTAAACAACAGTACATTAAATAAAATAGCTCGTCATCAACACTATTAGCTTTGTTCACCAATATCAAAATAAGTCGGAATTCGACGGGTTTTTATCCGCCAAATTTGCCAGGTGTGATGATTCTTTTAGCCTTTAAGATTCCTGACCTCTTACATATTTATCATTATATTCCTTCTCTGATTAAGTAACACATGCGAAGGTTTGAGACAACAAAGTCCCCATCCTAGGGTTTGTTTTCTTACGAGTGAACATCGTAATGATATGATTTATTTGACTCGTATCACCTTGCAGCGGACAGCTGATGGAAATATATTGCCGAAAGAAAATAGCTTAAATTATGATTGAGAGTCTGTTTTCATCATTCACAAGTGAACGGAGGGAAACAGTAACCGTGAGACCCACAACCACTAAGATCAAACAGTAACTTTTGTTGGCAGAGATTCGGTGAGAAATGCCGAGACAGACAATAGGGATGAAAGGCCTCAGTGTCCTCCATTCATTATGTTCCTTAATTTTAATCATAACTTTATTGTAGCATATCCCGAATATATATCCTCCAAATATTTCAAGAAACACTTAATTACAACCGCCATTTGAGAGAGTCATTGTCTTTCCATATCTATTCAAGGGCAGCTCTTAAACCCAACCTTCATCAAAAGGCAACTAAAGGTAAGGAAAAGATGAATGACGAGAAAACTATGGTTGATGAACAAAAAATATAACTTCGGAAGAAAAAAATGCACATTATGTTGCAGTTTAATGTCTGGGTAAACGCAAAGTTACTTTCCTCTCTGTCTTAAAACTAATCACTTGTTGCAAGAAATGAGTCAGGTATTTAGTTGATAATTTGTAAAAATACTGGAATAGTGCTTTGCACTAACAAACTCAAAACGTCTTTCATCCGGTGCACCCAAATGAAGAGGCTCACGGATGTTGCCCGACATCATCATCTCACAATGGACCCAAAAAACTTTGATTCTGAATAGAGTTCAAGTGAGTCGAATATTCACCGAAATGGGGATGAAACCTGCAATATCCAGACGAAAGAGATTTGTTAAGAACAATTTACATGTAAATGTTTGAAAATAAATGTTGGAAACTCACATCGAAATAACTCCGATACAGCGTTACGCTATTCTAAACTGATGGCATCGTTAATACAAAACTTCAGCAATACTTGCATTTAAAAAACAGATATCGTATCACTAACTGTTCTAGTTTAGAATTCATATTCTAAGCGGTGTTCAGCCATATTGATGTTATTTATTAATGAAGTTTGAACGAGAGAAGGAACAACAAATAAAATCTGTTTAAACGAAACAACAAACGCAGCAATAAATAATACAAAGCATTTCCTGATAGTCAGACTGCTTGTGTGAATAACATTATTTTTATAACATTAATGCCTAAACAATATAAAAAGTCTTTAGTCTCTACGAAGGGAAGTGTCATGACTGTTAAACAACTTTTCCTTTGGTTGACTTCCGGAGTCATTAATGAAACTTTTAAGTGTGTGCGTATATGTGTGTGTGTATGTGTGGGCAGAGAGAGAGAGAGAGAGAGAGAGAGAGAGAGAGAGACTTCTGAGATCATGTACGTGCATCAATAAAGGAGAGGTGACTAAATACATTTTATTATTGTAAACGTTTATCACCGAATGAATTAACTGCTGAGAGCATCACGTTCACCATTTATTCCCGCAGAAATGTGGAATATGTACAGTCGAAACAAATCAGGCGAAGACCGAACAAACAATCGTGCTAAACTACACACAGAAAAGATTTATACAAAACTAGGAATGAACTATACTTTTATTTGGAAATTCATCGATAGCATAAAGAGTATTCAAAAAGGACGTGATGCGTATTATGAACAACTGATTGCCAGATATGCACCAAATCGAAAACATCTGAAATACATTCGGGCTAATGAACGAATTTTTAATTTAGTACAACAGATTGATTCAAGAATGAAATAAATAAATAAATCAGTAAGTAATTAAATAACTAAATAAATAAATAAGTAATAAGCAAAGAAAAAATAAAGAAATATATCAATAAAGGAAGAAATAAAGAAATAAATGAAGTAGAAATAAAGAAACTAAATAAGTAAATAAATTGATGTATGAAAAAATAATTACAAAGCGAGGCTCTAATCTAATCAATAAATCTTGTAATATTATTTTCAATTGGCGCCAAAAGAGGTCATCGCCAAAATAAAGAGCGGCAAAACTATCTTTCCCCAAAACGGTGAAGCCAAACGATCTGCGCCAAAAGGGCGGCGCTAAAACGTACTGGACTCAGAGGGAGACAAAGAAATAGATTGCGAGATAAAGTGAAGGAAGATATGGAGAGAAGAGGGTTGGTGGAGGATGATGCCTTTAATAGAGGGCAGTAGAAATAAGAAGGGTTTTAACAAGGAACTTTTTATCATTTCATCGTAATTTCATTCCTGCTGTTCCCATTTTAAAAGTCTTTTATATTAACTTAGTATTTAAATATAATAATATTTTGAGAAATAAACTAATTAAGAATAGCCCGCCCAATTCAAACAATATTGTGTACAGAATTCCTTCGAAAGAATGTAATAAGATTTATGTTGGTCAAACAACAAAGGGAATAAAAGTGAGAGGCTTAATAAAGAATGGCATTGTGGATGATTGGCTTATGACAGGCCATGCGATTAACTGCAATAATCCCTCGATAATCTCCAAGGTCAATGATCACCACAAAAGGAATCTATTTGTGTCCATTTTTATTGGAGCCATGTCAATAAGGAATGTAAATCTTCACCCTGGTTTTCCATTGATTCTCTTTCCTTGTCTTTTTTGCTTAAAGAACATACTGCCCGGATTAACAAACTGTAACCACGTCCCCACTTCTGCTTTCCTTGTATGAAGCTCTGTCAATTTATCTTGTATTCAGTGTGAAGTTGAAAATGAAGAATAAACTACAAAAGTACTTACTCAAAGTCCCGGGTTTCACTCACTTTCTTACGTAGATTTTGATATATACAAATATATATATATATATATATATATATATATATATATATATATCTACTATATATGTATATATCATATATATATATAATATATATATATATATATATATATATATATATAATATATATATATAGTATATATAATATATATATATATATTATATATATATATATATATATATATATATTATATAATATATATATATAGTATATATATGTATATATATATATATATATATATCTCTATATATAGATATATATGTATATATAATATATATTATATATATACAAATATATATATATATATATATATATTATATATATATATCCTATATATATATAGTATATAGTATATATAAAGATTTATACATATATATATATATATATATTATATATATATATATATATATATATATAATATATAATATAATATATATATATATATAATAGATATATAGATATAGTACATATATATAATATATAATATCTTATATATATAATATATATATATATAGATATATTATATGTAGATAGAGAGATATATAGATAGATATATCTAGATATATATTTTTATATATATATATATATAATATTATATATATATATATATAGATATATTATATAAGATATATATAATATATATATATTATATATATAATATATATATATATATATATATATATATATAATATATATATAATTATATAGATATAGATATATAATATATATAGTATATATATATATAAAACTGGTGTTTGTGTGTGTACAAATGTACAAAGAGAGAGCGTTTGGTCGACCTTAAAGCTTGAAGGTACAAAAGATTTCATGTTGAAAGAAGACAAGGAATGAAAATATCGCAATGCTTCTGTTGCATGCAATCACAAGTGCATGTAGAGAGGTGAAAAAGAAAGAAAGTAAGAGAGAAAGACGAAGCAAAATAGAAAATATGAGGGAAGCGAATTTATGAAGAGCCTATTACGACAGCTGAACAAAACGAAAACTGAACGTTTGCCACATTCTTGGAGGAATAATAACATCGGTGGAAATTTGTTGACAATAGAATTGTATGACGGTTGCCTGACTGCATTTTGCATTTTTTTTTTTTTTAAGACGAATGAAAATACCGAAATGCATCTCTCCTCTAGATGTTTTCTCTTAAATATGATCAATTACTCTGGCAATACTTCCAATCACTTTCGTATATTTTCCTCTTATTTCATAATATTCTTTTTCTTATAATGAGTTTTATTTTGAACTGATACTCTTTCTGATCTTGAGTTACAATGAAGAATAATAAATGATAATTTTTATATTATCATGATTCTGTTTAAATGCTATTCATTGCGTTTCATTAAAACTGAGAATCGAAATTTCTTATTATAACTTATGCTAGCTGTTACAATTCAGTGATATAAAGAATTCCAAATATTTTACCAGCAATGATGGCCATTCAAAAGTCATATTCTAATTGCCAACAAATAGAATATCTAATTCCCTCTTTGTAGAGATTAATTCAACTTAATCATAAAGCTATTTTCTATTTATTTTCAAAAAGCATGGTATATGAGAGAGATACATTAAACGTATTCTAACCTTTCCACTATGATCTAAATTGCCAATTATTTGAGAAAAATCTGTTTGAACAGAGACGTTTGGATTGACAGATGAAAAACAATAGTTCATTAGTATTTGTATTCCAGGAAAGATTTCATGGAATTTATTATTAAGTATTTCACATTACGGGAAAAAAGAAAATCTAATCTCTTCAGATTCACGTTCGTTGCACCTGAAGTCTATCTCGAGACAACATTTGGAAAACTAATTATTGTTTGAATACGAGAAAAATTGGAGTCGATTTCTAGAGGACATGGAAGATTCCGGAAGGAACTGGTCATTTGCATTCGTTATTTACTTCGTCATCCTTTTTTCCCAATCAAGATTAGCTTGGGATTCTACTATTATTCATCATCCGGAAGTAGAAGAGTAATAACCCACTCTTGTCTTAATTTTTGGGAGATGAACGAAGCTGATAGTAACCTATATGCTTTTGGTACTGGCCTTCAAGCTCTCACAAAAGATAATTGATCAAAAAATAATTCTCTACCTCTATAGAAAATTAGATGATACCAAGTTCATTCTGAGATGATATATCAGAAATGTCAGATGTTCAAGGACCATTTTGTGACCCTACGATTTTCTTATATCCCTGAGAAGAGGGGAATGATAACAAATATACTCTATATTATATAGATCGATGTGAATCAAAGGTTTTTTTAACAGAGTTAGTGCTTCTCTGGCAAGGTTCTAAAATGAACATTCATTCATAGGGCTTCGATACGATGAGTTTATTGTAAGTATGGTATTGATAAACATAATATAAGAATATGTATTGAAGTTACCTAGTATAGAAAAAGTAAATAGCAACAAATAGTTGTTACTCATATTACTGTTTCTATAAAATTACTCACGGATGAAAACTGTACATTTAATGCTCTTTCTTTATACAGAAGGCCCAAAAGTCAATTTATTATTGTTACCCAAGTCTCCTGTTGTGACGTTCGAATCCTCTCACGATATTTCGACTCAGATCTCCAGACTTCGTCGTTAGGTTATTGGCTTCCTCAGAAGTGGTGACTCAGCAGATTTCAATGTTTCAATGATATTGGATTTATTTTAGGTATCTTGGTGAGAGGGAAACGTGAAACGATTAGTGGGACTATGAAGATAGATTAAGCTTTCTCTCCCCTCCCTCTCTCTCTCTCTCTCATCTCTCTCTCGCTCTCTCTCTCTCTCTCTCTCTCTCTCTCTGGGTGAGACAGCACAGTGCATTTGCTATTTGTATTTATACCGTCAACAACATCCTATTGTATATTGTGAATACATGTGTACTGTCCTTAAACCTCAAATACTGACTTTTGGTGTGAGATATCAGTACATTTTGGCCTCCACCTTTGAGGGGCCGCATTATCAGTCTGGCCACATCGTGAGGTCGTTCCCTCCCTTTAACACAGAACTGTGGGAACTATCTTCCTGGAAGCACTAATGATGTGGATGGTCCTTAGTTCAAGATCTGTGATAATCCTTGGAAAACCTGTGTATTATTGTCTTAAAGGGCCGGTCTTGTATATACTGTATGCCCACGTCGTTCTATGGATGCTAGATTTTTTTTTTTTTTTTTTTTTTTTGCGGCTATTCGATCAATATTTAGGTTTTCTTGGTAAAAATGTGTGCTTTTTTCGGCTCTTAGTCAAGTTAACGTTCTTCATTATATTTTCCAACCTTTCCTTTTTAGTTCTTCTGTAGACATAAGATGAACCTCGAAGAACAAATACCAAATGATCCCAAAGAAAGTCTAAACAAATCGTTCACACTTATCGTATTTGCTTTGTCCCCCCCCCTCCCCCCCCCAACCCCCCCCCTCCCCCCCCCCGCCCCACTGTCCCCCACCTGTCCCCTTCCCCCACACCCCACAAGAAATAAAAAATACTCCAATCTAGTTAGCGGCTGCTACTAAGTTAAGTATATCTTAGTTTTACTAGACCGCTGCACTGAGCTGATTAACAGCTCTCCTAGGGCTGGCCTGAGGGATTACATATTCTTTATGTGGCTAGAAACCAATTTGTTACCTAGCAACGGGGCCGACAGCTTATTGTGGGATTATATCGAGAAATGAATTTCTAATCACCGGAAATAAATTCCTCTGATTCCACGTTGGAAGAGTGGGGAATTTTATTTCCTTTTATTTTGCTATTTACTGCAGTGGAGCTGCAATAACTATGGCATAAGTGTTTTTTTTTTTTTTTTTTTTTTTTTTTTTTTTTTTTTTTTTTTTTTTTTTTATAAATTTTCGGTTCATAACAGATGCTGGCGACGGTTTCAAATATCTGTAAGAAGTTTTGCCTTCAAAATTGTAGCATTCACTGAAGGCCAGAGTCAACTGAAAAGTAAGAATGAAAAATAGAAACACGAGCCACGGCAATACATCTGAACATGTAGTTGAGAATAAGATATTTTTTTTATCTTTATGATTCTAAAATATTATTTATTGTGAAATTAGGAACGACACAGATTCACAAAAAATCAATGCTCATAATATTCAGGGTTATGAAAAGCTTAATTCGTACTCACATGTCATGGAAAGAAAGGTCTTCGAGAAGGTAAGTAAAAATAAGCTTTACTTGACCTTCAGTGTTTGTGTGAATAAGGAAGCTTTCAGCCAAGAAAGTTGATCATACTCTCGTAAGGTGGAGATTGCAAAGCAGTTCATTTTTCTTGTGTTTTTGGTATTTTCTTTAACTGTTACTTGTTCTTAGTAGTAGTTTTTTTCAGCCTTAATACAGTGGTGACATGACGACATATTTGATTATAAAGAGATTAAAATTTACCACAAACACATAAAAAAGTTACGATTAAAATATAAAATTACTATGAAGATGCAATCAGTGCACCAGGGAAAAAAGCGTTTGGTAATGAAGATTGAGAGATTAATGATTAATATTAGCATGGCCACAAAATTGAATGAACTCGCAAGGGTCTGTGTGAATTAGGCCGCAAAGTTGAATATATAGAAAATGACAGATAAAGAATACGCCATATTCCGCACCTAGTGTAACACTTTTAGTATTCATGCTCTAATAAATGCGTTCCTTATCGTGCATTTTTTTTTACAGACCATCCCAATAACGAAGAGAGAGAGAGAGAGAGAGAGAGAGAGAGAGAGAGAGAGAGAGAGAGAGAGAGAGAGAGAGAGAGAGAGACTTAGGAATCTAACACATTTATGCATGATAGTTAATTTCGCACATATTTCGCGACACATAAGCAAACGTGTAAACAAGTGATCTTACCAAGTGTCCTCAAAAGACAGCAAAGGCAGAGAAAGATAAATGTGTTTTTACGACTTTCTACAAGTTTCTACACTACGAGCGGTTCACTTCTTTCTTTGGTTATAGCGTATAATAAAGTTTTGCATCAATACTTGCTTTTGACACTGAAGGAACGTCTCCTGACAACGACCTGCTAGGCGAGATAGTTGTTGTTAGCTATTTCAACTTTACCTTGTTTTCCAAAACTTCCCCGACAGGCAATTAACTTCTCATTAAGCAAGTTCGATAGACGGACAATTTCCATAAGAAGATATACAAGAGATTGCTTTATCTGGAAAAACATTCATCTTTCCCACTGATGATCATCAAGTTTCTCAACATTGCAAAAGCTACAGACTATGAATATTACAGATACAGATAAAGTTTCAACATGTATTTTTTGTTTGTTTCGCTACAACATCTTGTGACGTTTAAAATTTTCTTGATTCATGAACTTCTTCGGGCATATATTGGAATAGTTTATATACTCATTTATCTATTTTGTCTCTCAATCTTATTTGTGGTGCATTAGAAGACTCAGTGGCAAGTAGAGAATCTTTTGGAAGGATATTTACCCACCTCCCAAACAAATATCGGTCTTATCTCTCAGCTCAGTTTATTTACCGAAGTGACTATGAAAAAAATCTAAATTTTTGGCGATTCTTTCAGTGATTTAGAAATAATTAAGCCGTTGTAAATCGAGACGGTATATGTAGTTTAGCCTTAAACTAAATCACGAAAATTTCTTCATTGATGTTATTAAATGTCAAATGTTTAAGTTTTCATGTTCGGAAATTTTTACAATAAGAACTCAATATTCTTCATAAACTTTTAAAAGAACGAATCAGATGGTAGGAATTGATACTCCGGCTTACACAGCACAGCAAACTTAAAGAGTTGGCATGCTAAATAATTCTCCCGTTTCATAAAAAATCGTGTTTACCGCTTTCCAAACTCTTCATACAAATTTTTCCTTTTACTTCTTCAAGATTTGTTTACCTGAGAGCAAATACTACCTACATAGAGAGGAGAGAAGGAGAGAAGAGACCAGAGAGAGAGAGAGAGAGACGAGGAAGAGAGAGAGAGAGAGAGAGAGGAGAGAGAGAGAGATAATGAAAAAGCGTGACCTTGCAGGACCTTGGCAAGATCTCACGATTTTACGTAGCAGATTTCATCACGATTTTACGTAGCAGATAAGTTAAATTTCTGCAATAAGAAATCCTTGAATACGAAGCTGAACCTCATTTCAGATTATGCCTTTAAAATAAGGATGAAAGATAAGATGAGTGGGAAAAATATACTGAGAAACATTACTTAGTGGTTAACTAATAGGAGTAAAGTACAAATTACAAAAAAAAAAAAAAAAAAAAATAGATATGAAAACCGTAAAAGAGATGAAATTAGATTTTAAATTCTGTGTTTAATGTTCAAAGGGAAAGAATGATAATTCCATGCTAACAAAACAAAACAAAAAAACATTAGGTAGCGAGGGCTTTCCACCCAGTACCTTGTATACAAAGGCCTTTAGCGCCTACAAGTAAACTGTGTTTAAAACCAGATTGGTATCAGGTCATGAATAATGACCTTCATTAGAGTTAGAATGAGGCTCTGATGGAAAATCAGAAATGGGGGAGATACAATACTGGCTTATTTGATTATAATTATATCAAGGTTATATATTTGATGCGAAGTACTCAATTCGTGTAAGGTCTTTGTAAATTTATCGCATTCAATATATAATTAATATCCTTAATAATATGAAATTCTATATTATTATTGTTGTTGTTGTTGATGTTGCTGTTCTTTCGTCTACTATACCTGAGTCGTTCGCTAATAAACGTATAATAAGAAAAAATGTATCAATGAGGTGTCTAACCGGACAAGGTGATTGAAGAAAAAGAAGAAAATTACCAAGCTGAAACATTTTTACTTTAGAAATTGATATATGAATGAGCAGAGATGCCCGCATCAGGAGGGAGTGAGGAGGGCTTGGAAGGAACCTGTTAGAAGAATAAGATCGAGAGGGAGACAGAGAATTAGATGACGAGATAAAGTGAAGGAAGATATGAAGGGAAGAGGTTTGGTGGAGGATGATGCCTTTGAAGGAAGGCAGTGGAGAAGGCGCATCAGGCAACCGACCTCTTAATGTAGGGATGACTGTAGAAAAGAAGAGTCATGCCTGCATCAGTCTCCGCAGAAAATCTTCAGTGCGAAAAAGACCCCATACAAGAAAAGTAATTTCTCTGTTTCTGTTGACAGGAAATACTGCTCTTGAAAGGAATTGATTTATGCATCCAATCCCCTACTGCCTGAAATTATAGAAAAACCTTTTATTTTCTTTCTTCCTTTCTTCAGTGTTCAGAGAAATTGGAAAGAATGTGGGTTTTATCAGAAAGGTGAAAACGATTAAGAAATACATTCACCAGAAATGATTAAGGAAACATTGTCTTCCTGACACAAACAATAATGAATACATTCCCTAACCGGTTACTTTTAACAAATAAATGTCAATGGCTGCACCTATGTGGCTGTTCTCTATTTCTTATTTTCAAATTAAAGAAGTTCAAGTGCATCTTAATTATGTTTCTTACAATTCTGGAAAATAACTCTTTCATCGTCGCCACTTCTAAACTTTGGATCTGGAGCCATTTTCGTTTTGTCATTATCTTTTTTTTAACATTTTCTATTTTGCTTCTCGTTTTCTACTTATATGCACTTTGTGGGGAAGCTTTATTTTCAACTTAATGACTTTTCAATGAAGTGTTTGATCTTAATAATTCTAACTATAGTAATTATGTAATATTATGATTATTTTATTATGATTGTACTCAAAATGCAATAATATTTTTTTTTTATTCAAAATTTCTCTAACAAGTGTCAATAGCATTAAAAGGAAAATTAGTTAAATTTATGCCGTTGCTTTTTCGCCATTGTGCGTATTCGCAATAAACAGACTGTATTCCCACGAATCACATGTTTACTCTTTTAAAGGAATTTACAACAAAACGGTAGTCGTAAAAAAAAACAATTTCAGTAAGTAGACGTCTGTCATTATTAGACAATAGAAGGTTTTTCTGTCTCTCTTTTAATGACATAGACAATAAATGCACTTCAGTAATGATGATCCTGAAAATCTTTCCGCCAGCATAAATTCGGCAAAAGATTGTTGTTTTCTATTACTATGCTTAAACGAAATATTAAAGAAAATAAATCACTTGGAGTGAATTTTAAATCTTATATTGCAAATAACATTAGCTTATTATGAAGCGTTATCAGCAGGAAAGAACCTGATGTATTTCGGGCAGACATATTTATAAAATGAAAGGAGTAACAGATGCTGTGTGCAGCCATAGGAGATAAGTAGATGTAGTGTTTAGCTAAAAATAGCCACTGAATTTTGTCATTTGTGAACTGAGATCTTAGGGTGTAAGAATTCGTAACAAAATAGCAAAATTTAAGAACAGCTAGGTAATGTTATGAATTATTCTCAATAAAATGATATTGCCACATCAACGGAAGAGACCAATAACTAGGACATACCAATAGGATAACTGTACAACATCGAGCTTTCTAGATCATATCGATCATAGTCAGCAATAACAATGTAGGATAGTTTTGTTAAAACAGTAATGATCTCAAGTGAAAAGTCCCAGAAGTATGTATTATAATAATATTTATTTTACAATAGTCTTAGAAATATCTGGTATGAATTCTAAACAAAACCTAGGTTTTAGAAATATATATATCATAATGATGTCCGCTCATATTACGCCATCTCTTTCTCCAATTAACATACTATTTGGAAGCCCAGAAATAAGTAGTATTATTTTCTTATTAATAATAAAGATACAGGCGAATTTGCCCCACTCTATCACTTATCGCTTCCTTTAAGGGATTAATCTCTTTCAACCTCCTTTTGTTTGTTTGACTGCTGGTGCCTTGTTTTTGCAGATTTACCGCTGGAAGAGAAAGTCCGCCCTAGGGAAGCCGACCCGGTTGAGGACGATCAGCGGCCATAGCTAAAGCCCAGGAGACATGGGTAACCTAGGAAGACTTTGTGGCAGAGATGCCTGTGAACCATCTTCGTTGGCATAAAAGGCCAGAACACCAGACGAACGGCCTTAGTACTTTTCACGTACTCCTTGAACGAGGACCGACCTTAGCAACTTCGGACTTCCTGTTCCTCATGAGTTACCCCTTGAGAAGGAGGCTGTTTGCTGGACAATGTGACCATCGATGTGCATTAGCATGTCTCCCATCCCAACACCTGAAGGAGACGATTGCAACTTCTACAGAAGGTAATGTGCAAATTCCAATGTTATTGGCAGTCAGTGCCATCTCACGTCTTGACTTATTTTCTTTCCCATTCCTCCAACGAGTCCTGCACTGTGCTCTAATTGCGTATTGTGACGGACCTTCAACCAAGAGTGTTTCTCAGCAACGAGTAACATGCTTTATTTCTATGCGAGTTCAAGTTGTTAGGTACCTTCTGTACATCACCCTAATACTCAATCTTGTGCCTTGTGCAATCTGTTCAACTCTCAATCGCTCTCGTTGAAGTTTGCAGAAGTGCAGCTTTGGGCACTGGATTCACCTCGTGCGCTTCGAGGGAAATTCTCCCCATCATTTTCTTCGCTCCGCATTCCCCGAAACCTCCGTCACCCATTCTATTCATCCACTTCAAAAGCTAAATCATTGCTATTTGTAATCTGTGCTAAGGTGACCTTACGTCTCCCTCGAACCCATATGGTGTAATAATTTTTCTTCTGATATGATTAAGAGTGAAAATATCATCAATTAAACTAACCCTTAATATTTACCTAAATATTACTCAATCTGAAGTAGGCCCTCTGCAGTAATTTTGTATATGATACTCAGATCTCCATAATTTTCTCATCCTCAGTTGCTCACTCACTGTACAATCATTAATTCATGATATATGTATATATAAATGTATGTATGTATATATTATATATATATATATATATATATATATATATATATATATATATAATATATATATATATATATATATAGGTGTGTGTGTGTGTATATATATATATATAATATATATATATATATATATATATATATATATATATATATATATATATATATATATATATATATATATAAGACTAAGAGTCTGTACATTTGAATAAAAGGAGGTAAGTTGTGGTTGATCAAAACGCCTATACGGAATATTACAGATTAAACGACTATTCCCTGGCTGCTGGTTACAAGTAAGCATAGCAGTTTACTTACAAAGAGAATGATGTTAAGCCTACTGACGAATCTGAGTGTCGGTCGAAGTGCACTCGACCGAAAAAGAATAGAGGCAGAATATCGTGAAAATCGGAAGAACCAATGAATAGTAAAGTCCAACAGGGATGGTCAGCAATGTCGTCGTCGAGGTGTCATGTTAACTATGACGTGGTTATGATGTAAAACACTTTCATCCGTAAAGTCTATAAAAGGAGGAAGAGAGCGGAGTTACAGTAGTAAGACCAGTTTGGGGTAGAGTTGATCGAGAAATGTGTGTTGGGCCGTAGGCACGTCAGACGAGCGGCGCTTTGCAAGCACACCTGCTGCCCGTACAAAGGATATTGTAATTTGGTAATTCAACGGTGAAAACTGCGGTTTTTATCAGTTAAACTGAATAAACGTGAGCCATTGACAGAAAATGGCATGCTTTTTCTTTATTCGGAATAAATGTTACACTTGGAAGTAGTCTATCACTTTTTCATCGATTTCTAAGGCACAAAAGAAACATGAATGCGACTGTCGAGGGTTTTGTCTTGTTAATCTACTTCATTATATTGCACACAAAAATGTGGCTAGCCGCTATAACATTTGTATGCACATTGTATTTGTCTAAGTTTAAGTAATAGAAATATTCTGCAATAATGTTGATTAGATGACTTCAATTAGTTGTTGTGTGTGGTCCTCATGGCAACACGTAAATATGACCCATATGGCAACTCAGGGACCCTCAGTTTGATATGCCTGTGTTAAGAGATGTGCTAAGAGACTCTCTCAGTGTGGACGGGACTTTAATTAAAATTGTTCACACTCTCTGGAATGAACGACACAGACTCTGTTCGCACGACCAAGTTTGGGACTCAATTTATCTTAGTCTTTCTTTGCTAATTGATTCCAGTGAAGCATCTTATTTATAGAAGGTATAAATTTACATAATCAAAGGGACAATAAAGGCAAAACAAAGCTTTCTGTAGTAATTAAACTTGAAGAAGAATATATCGCTTTATGAATAAGATCATTTGTTCCTACACAAGTCATAAAACTCAACGACCACAAGTAGGTCAACTACCTTAGATTCTTTCTTTATCTGCAGCAGAGGGTAATACAATGGTTGGCGAGCTTTTGGGATAAATTGGCAGTAAAGGAAAAACATCACATGTATAGAGAGAAGAAGAAGAAGAAGAAGCAAAAGAAGAAGAAACGCGTCATAAAAATATTTTCACAGTTTTTCACCACCATGTCTTCCAGTTTATATAAACACCAACCTAATCTCGTCTGATTAAAACACCCACCGGACTGCACGTAGAAAGCGAGAGAGAGAGAGAGAGAGAGAGAGAGAGAGAGAGAGAGAGAGAGAGAGAGAAGTTACGCTGCCGTACCTGATAAAAGAAAAAGAAAGGACAATTTTTATAGTTAAGAGAAAAAAGAACATAAGTGTAAGCTAGAAATGAATATGAAGAAACAAGAAAATAAATTGAAGACATCAAATCAAATAAGGCAAGCAAGCAAAGATTTAGTCTACAAGAAGAAGCAAGTAAGCAAAGAGTAGTCTACGAGATGAAGTGTTGTCAAAAGTTGGTGGCTCAGATGTTATTGAGTCGACGACCACACCTTAATGGCCTAACTAAATCACATAAGATTAGGGTTCGAGGAAAAATTATGATTTTTAAAGCTTTATTACAAAACTAAACCATTGATACATTTTAACAACGTGACCACGTGAGAGTTACTATACCCAATGGAAATCAATGATACAAAACATGAATACACCAAATTTATCTTAGGTAAGGACCACGGGCTCCTTACCTTAGAAATCTGATAGGTCCCCCAAATGTAACCTTTAATAGAAAATTATCACGACATATGAATTAAACATACCTTCAACAATGTAGGTAAGGAGGCACTACAATGTCAACAGTCCAAAATGGATGCACAGAGATAAAAAAAATTCCTAACCTCTCGTGGTCACCGATGCATTACAACGTGGTCATAACCTGACTGTGGTGTTTGTGGAGAACTACGCTTACATACATTTTACTAGTGGATGCTCTGGGAAAACAGGCAGAGCTAAGCAGAGTTAGCCAAAATGTTACCTCGGTAACGCTAATGATAATGGCAATAATCATTTATCCCTCCATATATATATACGAGTGTGTGTTTATATATAGAGGGATAAATGATCATTGTCATTATCATTAGAATTTTACAAAGCTCTCACACGCACACGGTCTTAATAGTGATAAATACACTAAACTATTTATATTTCTATATAATTCAATTGTATTAACGAACAATGAAGTTGAAATGACGACGACTTTATGACATTTCTTCTAGAAAATAAGAACATTAAGGATGATCTAAATTCATCATGCCTTCAAGAAAGTAGTTTCTTTGTAAGAATTATTATTTACATTCACTGGAGAAAACAAAACAAAGAAACTTACCAGGTTAACAAATAGAGAAGAGTTCCAAAACAGAATGAATACTGATGTTGCAGGCAGAAGTGGGCTATCTTGACGAAACATTCAAAACCACAACAAATCCTAATGGAAATGAAAGGAGGAATCGGCTTTGTCCAACATTCCGACCTCGTCTCTTTGCCCCAGCTCCTTTCTGTACATTTTCTTTCATTCTTGCTTTTTAGTCGCATTCTTTCTTATTCTCATCGCTGTATCATTCTTTCTCTGATATTTTTCTCCGTCTCTCATTTTCCATTGTTTCTTTTGGTGTATCGGCCATGAGTTACTTTTAATTTCTCTTCTTTTTTTCCTATGCTTCTCTTCTAAGACACTCTGAGCCTTATATCGTAAATTGTACCTTAGCAGTCTTCAATTTCAACTTTCTTTTCTTATTTAAAAATTTTAATGGTAGTTCATCAATCATGTATTCGGTGTATTCCGTTTTAAACGAGAAACCTACAATATCTATCATCTCAAATTCTACTTATCAAAAAATATTGGCGAGAGAGAGAGAGAGAGAGAGAGCAATCATGTTACTTTCTGTGAAGGCAAAGGGACGTGTTGATAACGTAAGTTCCAAAAGAAGAAAGTAACGAAGTGTAAATGCTTCCCAAAAGATTCTATAACCAGGACTTTCAATGTCTCGTTCTGTGTTTGTTCCTTCGATGACCTTAAAGCAGAAGGAGGCGAATGAATTCAGCAAAGGCCTTAGGAACAGTTTTCCTTTTCCGGTGTAAAGAATGTTTCTGAAAGAATCCCTCTCATCATTAATAATAAAAGAAAAAGTGAAAATTGCTCCGAAGTTTCTTCGGCGCAATTGAGTTCACTGTACAGCGTAATAACGTATGAACCTCGGTCCATGACGCTTTCATCCAAAGCCGTTGGTGGCCTGTCCTACAGCGTTGCCAGAGACACGATAATGGCTAAATTTAACTTTAAATAGAAATAAAACTTACTGAGGCTAGATGGCTGCAATTTGGTATGTTTGATGACTGGAGGGGGGGTAATCAACATACAAATTTGCAGCCCTCTAGCCTCAGTAGCTTTTAAGATCTTTGAGATTTTTGTTTTTAAAGTATATAGGAAACCCACGAATAATTTGTCATATATCCATTTTTACCTTAACTATGCTATACAATATAAGGTGTCAGCATTTTCCAGTTTGTATCTTAGAGCTCTTAGAATTTGCAGTCCTGAATTTTGGGAAAGAGGAGGTTTTAAAATTAAAATTAATTAAAATAAAAGGTAGGGATTCCATTATTATCACCCTCCATGTTTTTTGGAACTTTGTAAACATAAGCAAAAAAGGCATGATACAATCAAACCAGTGATAACAAAGAGTTTAAGAATATTCTCAATACCATTCCATCATAATTTCATTCCAGCTGCACCCACTTTAAAAACTATTGATATTAATTTTGAGAAATAAACTAATTAAGAATAGCCCGTGAAATTCAATCAATATTGTATACAGTAATCCTTGTAAAGAATGAAATGAGATTTATATATGGTAATAATTGAAAGATTTAAAGGTGAGATGCTCTCAGCACAAATATGCCATATCAAGAGGCTTAACGAATAATGGCTTTGCAGATCATTGGCTTAAGACAGGCCATGCTATTAACTGGGATAAATCCTCGATAATCTGCAGGGTCAGAGGTCACTGCAAATGAAATCTGTTGGAATCCAATTTTATTGAAGCCACGTCAACAGGAATTTAAATCTCCATCGTGGATTGCCCCTTGATCCTCTCTCCTTGTCTCTTTTGCCCAAAGAACACACTGCCCAGAATTAAGAAACTGTTAACCCCGCCCCCTTGTCTGTTACTGTATAATATATATATAATATATATATATATATATATATATATATATATATATATATATATATATATATATATATATATATGAGCTAGAGAGTGAGTTTTATGGTAAAGGCACATAGTACAATCAACCATAAACTTGCATATACCAGAGCAGAGAGAGGCACAAACAATTCACCACTTTACTGCTAGGCCAGGTCTATTTATTTTCTTTATAAGTAAAAGAACTACATTTGAACAAAAGTCTGAAAATTAATGTAACAGCTCACATACACAATACACATAAATACACATACCTACACAGTCATTCACGTGCCATTACGTCAACGAATCAAAAACATCATCTCGCCATTTAATTTCTTAATTAATCATCATTATAAGTTGGGTTATTTGCCATTACAAACTCATAGTTAATTTTTCTAAGTTATTTGTAAGTGATCAAACTTACAAAATAATGTCACATATATATGTTTTAATATTGTGCTTATACTTGATTTCGTCTCACTTCTTAT
>NC_061097.1:59767769-59770269 GCF_015104395.2 Macrobrachium nipponense | reverse complement strand
TTATAGTATCTTTACTCTCAGGAGTCTTCCAATAAAGCAATGATGTTCTTGGCTTGTCCATGGGACTGTGAGGACATTGCGCATGGATACTGAAGTCAAATATACAACAGCAAAATGATTGAAAAAAACTAAGACTGTAGGTAACCAAGTGATTAAGATAAATAGAATACTGAAGTAGAAAGCATGAAATCCCTATTTTATTTGTTTTTGAATCGAGTGAAAACGCACTTTAATAGAATTCCCCACTTTCCTATTATGATGATCAGATTTGTAACCCAACGAAGGAGTTGATTATTATAAATAATAATTTAATCATTATTTAAAGTACATGAAATATAAGTGTCCTTTTTTTCATTCTTAGGTAATCACTGTCAAGTCAAGAAATTCCTTAAATTTTCCAAGTGGCCCTTGAAATGTTTACAGATCGGTCATGAGCATAGCGGCAATGAGCAGTGACGCAATATCTTGGAGACCGAACTAGTATTCTCATGGTCAGCAACCATACCTCATCTCCCCCCCCCCCAAATTGGACATGAAGGAGCCAGGCAGTGGCAGTTGTTGACTCAGCAGGTAGACGTTTAGTCGCCAAACCTCACATCTTAGCTCCCAGAGACGGTAAGGTCTTGATACCACTGAAATGTATCAGGGCATGAGCTGGGCGTGAATTTGGGATCACCACATTGCAACGATAGTTTTATTCGTTAAATATTACAAGTGTCCAAAACAAGCAAGAGTTTCTTACGTACTAGTCACAGAGAGAGAGAGAGAGAGAGAGAGAGAGAGAGAGAGAGAGAGAGAGAGAGTCCATATCTAAGTAAAAAAACAATTTTTAATTTTGAAAACGTTTAGAGGAAAATAAGGTTTTTCATTAAGATCTGTGAGAGAGATATAGTCATAAATTTGTTTTCTGATAAAAAAAATTCATAAAACTAAACTCCAGACAGCCAATGAAAGCAACAAATGCATGAAGAATTTAATCATTAAACTTTAACTTATTTTAAGTTAAAGTTTACTGTCACTTTTCTCATCTTCAGTAACAACACATTTTTTTTTATAAAAATAATGACAACACTGGTCGCATGATAAAGAAAAGGGAAACAGGGAAGTCTTCCTGGACAACGTTGCAGTGAGATAGGTATTGGAATTTTTCCCGATAACTTATTTCAGAAACAGTAATAATAGTGCGTCGCTTTCTTCTTTCCAGAGGCGGACATATTTTGTTCTTTTTTCTTTCTCTCCTATCTTCAAAGTGTGAATAGAAATATTTCTGCATTGTAATTCTTCATTTTTAGATATTCATTTATTAACTTAATTTTAAAAAGATTTGTCACATGCAATATTTAATGAAGGGTTATTAAGTTATAAATATCCAACCTACACCTAGGAACAGCAAAATAATTGGCAAAAGGCGCCATTATTGGATAATGGAGTGTTTAATTTCCGCACAACAAGTAGCCTCACGTAATCTTTTTGGGTCCTTTTACAGTTTCAGTGATAAATGTAAGCTATGAACATAAGCGCTTTAGTAAGCAATTTTATTATGAAGTAGAATGGCTAAATTTGGTTTACATTGCGATAATACTGACAGAACGTAGTGGTAGCGAACCAAGTCACAATCTGAAGTACAATCATTCGATTCTCGCATCTGACGAGATGGAACGGTTTGGGAATGTTCCAAAAAACCGCTATCCCTCTGTTATACTTTAGGTGTGAATTAGTTACTCAGTTGGTTTCACGTCGTTATAATCCTCCCGTTGACAGACAATTTGCTGAAGACTTAAGTCTCTCTCTCTCTCTCTCTCTCTCTCTCTCTCTCTCCTCTCTCTCTCTCTCACGCACACGTATTTGACAAAATTCTGTTGCTTTCTGATAATCATTCAAATTAGATTCTTGGTGTTTTTTCTTTTATTTATAGGGATCATCATCCTATGTTTCGTTTCTCTTGTCAGTGAGTGAATGATGACCTCTTTGTTATCGTCACCAGGCAACTTTGACCTCGATCTTTTCCCATAAAAAGTTAAACTGAGTATGTAACATTATAGAGTTTACACATTGACCATTAAAGCTTATCATTTACATAAACATAACTTCCTCAAATAGCTAACGGGCTGTGCGACTAACATTAATAAATAACAAACGGGAACTTATCTTAGTAACATCCGCCTTACGCCTGTCATTATTATAAGCATTAACTAATAGTGGTAATTGTACCCAAGTTCCCAAGTTCCACTTGCAGCTACTGACTCCATTTGCAAATGCCAGTTCCACAAGTCTATTTAGAAGTTTCAAAATTAGATTAGGATCACAGAACCCAGTAACATGTCGATGTGGTGTATAAGAGAACGCACGAATGAGAAAATACCTGAAATGAAAGAAGATAGAGAAAGAATGAACCAATATCATAACAGTTTATTTATGTATCCTATATACATACATACATACACAAGAAAGTCTACCAGTAGCCTTGAGGAAGGAAGGATGTTTTTGACTGATAAAATCG
>NC_061097.1:59737769-59762769 GCF_015104395.2 Macrobrachium nipponense | reverse complement strand
ACTATTATCCATCTTCCGGAAGTAGGACAGTAATAACCCTTTCTTGTCTTTATTTTTGGGAGATGAACGAAGTTGTTATGAGAGAGAAAAGAAAAATAATGTTCAAATCAGATGGAACGACGGTTTGATCTTATACCCTTTCGTATATAGTGGCCTATTATGCTTTTGGTACTAACCTTTAAACTCTCACGAAAGAAAGATAATTGATTCAAAAAAATAATTTTGTACCTCTTTAGAAAATTAGATGATACCAAGTTCATTCTGAGATGATATATCAGAAATGTCAGATGTTCAGGGAACATTTTGTGACCCTACGATTTTCTTATACCCCTGAGAAGAGGGAAATGATAACAAATATACTCTATATTATATAGATCGATGAGAATCAAAGGTTTTTTAACAGAATTGGTGCTTCTCTGGTGAGGTTTTAAAATGAACATTCATTCATATGGCTTCGATACGATGAGTTTATTTGTAAGTATGATATTGATAGACATGATATAAGAATATGTATTGAAGTTACCTAGTATAGAAAAAGTAAATAGCAACAAATAGTTGTTACTCATATTACTGTTTATATAAAATTACTCACGGATGAAAACTGTACATTTAATACTCTTTCTTTATCCAGAACGCCCAAAAGTCAATTTATTATTGTTACCCAAGTCTCCTGTTGTGACGTTCGAATCCTCTCACGATATTTCGACTCAGATCTCCAGACTTCCTCGTTAGGTTATTGGCTTCCTCAGAAGTGGTGACTCAGCAGATTTCAATGATATTGGATTTATTTTAGGTATCTTGGTGAGAGGAAAACGTGAAACGATTAGTGGGGACTATGAAGATGGATTAAGCTTTCTCTCTCTCTCTCTCTCTCTCTCTCTCTCTCTCTCTCTCTCTCTCTCTCTCTGGGTGAGACAGCACAGTGCAGTTGCTATTTGAATTTATACCGTCAACAACATCCTATTGTATATTGTGAATACATATGTACTGTCCTTAAACCTCAAATACTGACTTTCGGTGTTAGATATTAGTACATTTTGGCCTCCTCCTTTGAGGGGCCACATTATCAGTCTGGCCACATCCTGAGGTCGTTCCTTCCCTTTAACACAAAACTGTGGAAATATCTGCCTGGAAGCACTAATGATGTGGATGGTCCTTAGTTCAAGATCTGTGATAATCCTTTGAAGCCCTGTGTATTATTGTCTTAAAGGGCCGGTCTTGCATATACTTTATGCCCACGTCATTCTATGGATGCTAGATTTTTTTTTTTTTTTTTTTTTTTTTTTTGGCGGCTATTCGATCAATATTTAGGTTTTCTTGGTAAAAATGTGTGCTTTTCGGCTCTTAGTCAAGTTAACGTTCTTCTCATTATATTTTCCTTCCTTTCTTTTAGTTCTTCTGTAGACATAAGATGAATCGAAGTACAAATACCAAATGATCCCAAAGAAAAAAAAGTCTAAAATCTTCACACTTATCGTATTTGCATTCTTCCCCCCCCCCCCCCCCCCCCCACCCCCCCCCCCCCCCCCCCCCCCCCCCCCACAAGAAATAAAAAATACTCCAATCTAGTTAGCGGCTGCTACTAAGTTAAGTATATCCTAGTTTTACTAAACCGCTGCACTGAGCTGATTAACAGCTCTCCTAGGGCTGGTTTGAGGGATTACATATTCTTTATTGTGGCTAGAAACCAATTTGTTACCTACCATGGGGACCGACAGCTTATTGTGGGATTATATCGAGAAATGAATTTCTAATCACCGGAAATAAATTCCTCTGATTCTACGTTGGAAGAGCGGGAAATTGAACTCGTGACAACGGAGGAGGCTATTATTTTTCTAATTTTATTTCCTTTTATTTTGCTATTTACTGCAGTGGAGCTGCAGTAACTTTGGCATATCTTAACAGATGCTAATATGGGTTTCAAATGTCTGTAAGAAGTTCTGCCTTCAAAATTGTAGAATTCACTGAAGTCCAGAAGTAAGAATGAAAAAATAGAAACGCAAGCCATGGCAACACATCTGAACATGTAGTTCAGCATAGGATATGTTTTTATCTTTATGATTCTTAAAATATTATTAATCGTGAACTTATGAACGACCCACATTCACAAAAATCAATGCTCATAATATACAGGGTTATGAAAAGCTTAAATGGTACTCACATATCATGGAGAGAAAGGTCTTTGAGAAGGTAAGTGAAAATAAGCTTTACTTGACCTTCAGTGTTTGTGTGAACAAAAAAGTTTTCAGCCCTCGTTAGGTGGAGATTTCGAAGCAGTTTATTTTTCTTGTGTTTTTGGTATTTTCTTTTTAACTGTTCCTTGTTCTCAGTAGTAGCTTTTTCTTAGCAGTAGTTTTTTTCAGCCTCAATACAGTGGTGATATGACGACATATTTGATTATAAAGAGATTAAAATTTACTACAAACGCATGAAAAAGGTACCATTAAAATATAAAATTACTATGAAGATGCAATCAGTGCACCTGTGGAAAAAGCGTTTTGGTAATGAAGATTGAGAGATTAATGATTAAAATGAGCATGGCCACAATATTGAATGAGCTCACTAGGGTCTTTGTGAATTAGACCGCAAAGATGAATATATAGAAAATGAAAGATAAAGAATACGCCATATTCCGCACCTAGTGTTACACTTTTAGTATTCATGCTGTAATAAATGCGTCCCTTGTTGTGCATTTTTTTACAGACCATCCCAATAACAAAGAGAGAGAGAGAGAGAGAGAGAGAGAGAGAGAGAGAGAGAGAGAGAGAGAGAGAGAGAGAGAGAGAGACTTAGGAATCTAACACATTTATGCATGGTAGTTATTTCGCACATATTCCACGACAAATAAGCAAACGTGTAAACAAATGATCTTACGAAGTGTCCTCAAAAGACAGCAAAGGCAGAGAAAGATAAATGTTTTTTTTTACGACTTTCTACAAGTTTCTGCAATACGAGCGGTTCACTTCTTTCTTAGGTTATAGCGCATATTAAAGTTTCGCATCAATACTAGCTTTTGACAATGAAGGAACGTCTCCTTACAACGACCTGCTAGGTGAGGCAGTTGTTGTTAGCTATCTCAACTTTACCTTGTTTTCCAAAACTTCCCCGACAGACAATTAACTTCTCATTAAGCAAGTTCGATAGACGGACAATTTCCATAAGAAGATTTACAAGAGATTGTTTTATCTGGAAAAACATTTATCTTTCCCATTGATAATCATCAAATTTCTTAACATTGCAAAAGCTAGAAACTATGAATATCACAGATACAGATAAAGTTTCAACATTTATTTTTTGAGGTGAAGATGTTTGTTTCTCTACAACTTCTTGTGACGCTTTACATTTTCTTGATTCATGAACTTCTCCGGACATACATTGGAATAGTTTATCTATTCATTTATTTATTTTGTCTCTCAATCTTATTTGTGCTGCATTAGAAGACTCAGTGGCAGGTAGAGAATCTTTTGGAAGGATATTTACCCACCTCCCAAACAAATATCGGTCTAATTTCTCAGCCCAGTTTATTTACCGAAGTGACTGTGAAAAAAATCTAAATTTTTGGCGATTCTTTCAGTGCTTTAGAAATAATTAAGTCTTTGTAAATCAAGACGGTATATTTAGTTTACCATTAAACTAAATCCCGAGGATTTCTTCATTGATATTATTAAATGTCATATGTAAGTTTTCATGTTCGAAAATATTACAATATGAACTCAGCATTCTTCATAAACTTCTAAAAGAACGAATCAGATGGTAGAATTGATAATCCGGCTCTGATAACACAGCAAACGTAAAGAGTTGGCATGCTAAATAATTCTCCCGTTTCATAAAAAATCGTGTTTACCGCTTTCCAAACTCTTCATAAAAATTTTTCCTTTTACTTTTTCAAGATTTGTTTACCTGAGAGCAAATACTATTTACCTAGAGAGAGAGAGAGAGAGAGAGAGAGAGAGAGAGAGAGAGAGAGATAATGAAGGACCTTGGCAAGATCTCACCAATTAACGTAGCAGATTTCATGACACACTCCTTAATAAGTTAAATTTCTGCAATAAGAAATCCGTGAATACGAAGCTGAACCTCATTTTAGATTATCCCTTTAAAATAAGGATGAAAGAGAAGATGAATGGGAGAAATATACTGGGAAACATTATTCAGTGGGTAACTAATAGGAGTAAAGTACAAATTACAAAAAAAAAATAGATATGAAAACTGTAAAATTTATGAAATTATATGAAAATTAAAGCCTAAGATTTTAAATTCTGTGTATAATGTTCGAAGGAAAAGTGATAATATCATGCAAGAAAAAAAAAAGTAAATAAATAAAATTTTATTAGGTAGTAAAGGTATTCCATCCAGTACCTTCTATACAAAGGCCTTTAACGCCTACAAGTAAACTGTGTTCAAAACCAGAATAGTATCAGGTTAGAATGTTAGAATGAGGCTCTGATGAAAAATCAGAAATGGGGGCGATACAGTACTGGCTTATTTGATTATAATTATATCAAGGTTATCATATATTTGATGCCAAGTACTCATTTCGTGCAATGTCTTTGTAAATTTATTGCATTCAATATATAATTAATATCCTTAATAATATCCAATTCTATATTATTATTATTGTTGTTGTTGATGTTATTGTTCTTTCGTCTACTATACCTGAATCGTTCGCTAATAAACGTATAATAGGAAAAATGTATCAATGAGGTGTCTAACTGGACAAGGCGATTGAAGAAAAAAGAACAAAGAAAATTTCCAAGCTGAAACATTTTTCTTTAGAAATTAGATATGAATGAGCTGACATTCCCGCAATAAGGAGGGAGTGAAGAGGGCTTGGAACGAACCTGTTAAAGGAATAAGATCGAGAGTGAGACAGAGAATTAGATGGCGAGATAAAGTGAAAGAATATATGAAGGAAAGAGGTTTGGTGGAGGATGATTCCTTTGATAGAAGGCAGTATAGAAGGCGTATCAGCCAACCGACCCCTTAATGTAGGGATGATGGTGGAAAATAGAGTCATGCCTGCAGAAAATCTTCAATGTGAAAAAGACCCCATACAAGAAAAGTAGTTTCTCTGTTTCTGCTGACAGAAAAATCTGATCTTGAAAGGAATTGATTTATGCATCCAGTCCCCTACTTCCTGAAATTATAGAAAAACCTTTTATTTTATTTCTTTCTTTATTTCTTCAGTGTTCAGAGAAATTGGAAAGTATGTGGGTTTGATCAGAAAGGTGAAAATGATTAAGAAATACAGTCACCAGAAATGATTAAGGGAACATTGTCTTACTGACACAAACAATAATGAATGCATTCCCTAACCGGTTACTTTTAACAAATAAATGTCAATGGCTGCACCTATGTGGATGTTCTCTATTTCTTAGCTTCAAATTAAAGAAGTTCAAGTGCATCTTAATTATGTTTCTTACAATTCTGGAAAATAACTCTTTCATCGTCGCCACTCCTAAACTTTGGATCTGGAGCCAGTTGTGGAAGGGTGACCCATAAAAGCAGTAACGTCATATTGGTGTGTTCTAAGTGAGTTGGCTGTTAATGTGAGTTTGTGTTTATCTATTTGCAATTTTCGTTTTGTCATTTTCTTTCTTTTTAACATTTTCTATTTTGCTTCTCGTTTTCTACTTATATGCACTTTGTGGGGAAGCTTTATTTTCAACTTAATGACTTTTCAATGGAGTGTTTGATCTTAATAATTCTAACTATAGTAATTATGTAATATTAGGATTATTTCATTATGATTGTACTCAAAATGTAGTAATATTCTTTTAATCATTCAAAATTTCTCTAAGAAGTGTCAATAGCATTAAAAGGAAAATGAGTTACATTTATGCCGTTGCATTTTCGCCATGGTGCGTATTCCCAATAAACCGATTCACATGTTTACTCTTTTAAAGGTATTTAAAGGTAGTCATAAAAGAAAAATATAATTTCAGTCAGTAGACGTCTGTCATTATTGGACAAGAGAAAGTTTTTCTGTCTCTCTTTTAATGACATAGACAATAAATGCACTTCAGTAATGATGATCCTGAAAATCTTTCCGCCAGCATAATTCGGCAAAAGATTGTTGTTTTCTATTACTATGCTTAAACGAAATATTAAAGAAAATAAATCACTTAGAGTGAATTTTAAATCTTACATTGCAAATAACATTAGCTTATTATGAAGCGTTATCAGCAGGAAAGAACCTGATGTATTTCGGGCAGACATATTTATGAAATGAAAGGAATAACAGATGCTATGTGTGCGGCCATAGGAGATAAGTAGTTGTAGTGTTTAGCTAAAAATAGCCACTGAATTCTGTCATTTGTGAACTACGATCTTAGGGTGTAAGAATTCGTAACAAAATAGAAAAATTTAAGAACAGCTAGGCAATGTTTTGAATTATTCTCAATAAAATGATATTGCCACATTAACGGAAGAGACCAATAACTAGGAATATCGATAGGATAACTGTACAACATACAACATCGAGCTTTCTGGATCATATCGATCATAATCAACAATAACAATGTAGGATAGTTTTGTTAAAACAAAAATGATCTCAAGCGAAAAAGTCCCAGAAGTATGTATAATAATAATATTTATTTTACAAGAGTCTTAGAAATATCTGGTGTGGATTCTAAGCAAAACCTAGGTTTTAGAAATATATATATAATAATGATGTCCGCTCATATTACGCCATCTCATTCTCCAATTAACATAATATTAGGAAGCCCAGAGGTAAGTAAATAGTCTTATTTTCTCATTCATAATAAAGATACAGACGAATTCGCCCCCCTCTATCACTTATCGCTTCCTTTGAGGGATTAATCTCTTTTAACCTTCTTTTTTTTTGTTTGACTGCTGGCGCCTTGTTTTTGCAGATTTACCGCTGGAAGAGAAAGTCCGCCTAAGGGAAGCCGACGCCGGTTGAGGACGATCAGCCGCTAGAGCCAAAGCCCAGGACACATGGGTTACCTAGGAAGACCTTGTGGCAGATGCCTGTGTTCCATCTCCGCTGTCATAAAAGGCCAGAGCACCAGACGAACCGCCCTGGAACTTTGCACGCTCCCCTCGAACGAGGACCGACCTTAGCAACTTCGGACTTCCTGCTCCTTATGAGCTACCCCTAGAGAAGGAAGCTGTTTGCTGGACAATGTGACCATTGATGTGCATTAGCATCTCTTCCCTGCCAACCCCTGAGGCAGACGATTGTAACTTCTACAGACGATAATATACAAATTCCAATATTATTAGCAATCAGTCCCACCTCACGTCTTTGACTTATTTTCTTTCCCATTCCTCCAGCGACTTCTGTATTGTACTATAATTGCGTATTGTCACGGACCTTCAGCCAAGTGTGTTTCTCAGCAACGAGTAACGTGCTTCATTTCTGTGTGAGTTCATGTTGTTAGGTACCTTCTGCACATCCCCCTCGATCCTCAACCACGTGCCTTGTGCAATCTGTTCAGGTCCCAAGAGCTATCGTTGCAGATTGCAGTAGTACAGCTTTAGACACTGGAATCTCATCTCGTGTGCTTCGGGGGAATTCCCCCCGAAACCTCCGGTCACCTATTCTATTCATCCACTTCAAAATCTAAATCACTGTTATTTGTAATCTGTACTAAGGGGCTTTTACGTCTCCCTCGAACCCACATGGTGTAATCATTTTTTCTTCTGATATGATTAAGAGTTAAAATATCATTAATTAAACTAACCCTTAGTGTTTACCCAAATATTAGTCAATGTGAAGGGCCCTCTGCAGTAATTTTGTATATGATTATCAGATCTACATAACTTTCACATCCTCAGTTGCGCACTCCCTGAGCAATCATAGTAATACATAAGGGGCGTGTTAAGTGACTCTCTCAGTGTGGACGGGACTTTAATTAAAATTTTTCACACTCCCTGGAATGAACGACAGAGAGATTATTCTCACGATCAAGTTTGGGACTCAGTTTGTCTTACTCTTGATTTTACCAGTTGATTCCAGTGAAGCATCTTACTTGTAGAAGGTAAATATTTTCATAATCAAAGGGACAATAAAGGCAAGAAACCCCTTTATGTAGTGATTAACCTTGAAGAAGAATATATTGTATCGCTTTATGGATAAGATAAAACGACCACATCCAAGTCCACTACCTTAGATTCTTTCTTTATCTGCAACAGAGGGTAATACAATGGTTGGCGAGCTTTCGGAAGAAATTGGCTGTAAAGGGAGAACATCACAAGTATAGAAAGAAGAAGAAGAAGAAGAAGTAGAAGAAGAAGAAACGCGCCATGAAAATGTTTTCACAGTATTTCACCACCAGTTTAATAAACACCAACCTAATCTTCGTCTGATTAAAACAAAAACTCACCGAATGCCACTTAGAAAGCGACAAAGAGAAGAGAGAGAGAGAGAGATGATGAGAGAGAGAGAGAGAGAGAGAGAGAGAGAGAGAGAAGTTACGCTGCGGTACCCGATAAGAGAAAAAGAAAAGAATGGACAATTTTTCCTTAAAAGAACAAGAACATAAGTGTAAGCTAGAAATGAATATGAAGAAACAAGAAAATAAATTGAAGACATCGAATCAAACAAGACAAGCAAGCAAAGATTTAGTCTACGAGAAGAAGCAACGCAAGCAAAAGATTTAATCTACAAGCAAGAACAAACAAGGCAAGCCAAGATTTAGTCTACAAGAAGAAACAAGCAAGCCAAAAGATTTAGACTACAAAGAAGAAACAAGCAAGCAAAGATTTAGTCTACAAGAAGAAATAAGCAAGCAAAGATTTAGTCTACAAGAAGAAACAAGCAAGCAAAGATTTAGTCTACAAGAAGAAACAAGCAAGCAAAGGTTTAGTCTACAAGAAGAAACAAGCAAGCAAAGATTTAGTCTACAAGAAGAAACAAGCAAGCAAAGATTTAATCTACAAGAAGAAACAAGCAAGCAAAGATTTAGTCTACAAGAAGAAACAAGCAAACAAAGACTTAGTCTACAAGAAGAAGCAAGCAAGCAAAGATTTAGTTCATAAGAAGGAGCAACCAGCAAAGTATTTAGTAACAAGGCAAAAGAAGCCAAGCAAGCAAAGAGTAGTCTACAAGATGAAGTGTTGTCAAAAGTTGGTGGCTCTGATGTTACTGAGCCGACGACCACACCTTAATGGCCTAACTAAATCACATATAGCGTAGGGTTCGAGGAAAAAATTATGATTTATAAAGTTTTATTACGAAACTAAACCTTTGATACATTTTAACAACAATGTGGCCACGTGAGACTTAGGAAACCCAATGGAAATCAGTGATACAATATATGATGAATGCACTAAATTTGTCTTGGGTGAGGGCCACGTGCTCCCTATCCTTGAAAATTATCACGACATCTGAATTAAACATGGCTTCAACAATAGATAAGGCAATGAGATATCGACAGTCCATAACGGATGCACAGAGATAAAAAAATTCCTAACCTCTCGTGGTCACAGATACATTATAACGTGGTAATAACCTTACTGTGGTGTTTGTGGAGAACTACGTTTGTTTACATTTTACTAGTGGATGCTCTGGGAAAACAGGCAGAGCTAAGCAGAGTTAGCTAAAATGTTACCTCGGTAACACTATGTTGGAAGTAGTTTGCTACGCGTAATTTAATATCCTAGCTCATATTAATTAATGCTTACAAAAACAATTAACATTTGTGTCGATTTACTTTTGCAATTGTCACCTACAAGTCTCGCAACAGTGCAATGAAGAAATTGTAGGTTATCGCCTTACAGACCTCCTTTGTTTGCTAAACACATACATGGATAGAATTCTTAAAGTCTACTTATGGACAAGAATATTTTTAATGCCTAAATAATTCTCTTCCTATCTACTTAGTCAAGGTAATCCGTAGGTGCACAATGACATACAGAAAACAGTGACGGAATTCATTGTATCATAGTTTTAGCAGCTCCCTTTTTAAGATATTTTTTAGAACTGGCCGTGCTGGACACGGCTTTTATTTTTAATGGTGTGCTTTTCAGAGAAATAGAGGGCATGGCCATGGGTTCTCCTCTCGGACCTACGTTCCCCAACATCTTCATGTGCTCCCTGGAGGAGCGAATACTCGATGAATGTCCCTTAGCCTATCGCCCCTTATTCTATGCTAGATATGTTGATGACACTTTTATTCTGTTTAAACTAGACCACGATGCTGAACGCTTCTTAGAATTTTTTAATTCCTTTCATCACAACATCACTTTCACAATAGAAAAAGAGCACGACTCCAAGCTAGCATTTTATTTTTATATACTCGTAACTAAAGGTAATGACAAGTTTAATACATCTTTATTCAGAAAGAAAACTTTTACTGGTCTGGGGTAATTTTTATAGCTTTGGTTTTATAAATTTTAAACTGAACTCTATCTACACTCTCATACATCGTGCTTTATCTTTAACATCGAACTGGAACCTATTTCACCGAGAAATTGTCTTCTTACAACAATACTTTACCAATAATTGTTTCCTTATCCATGTTTTTCACACGATTCTCAAAAAATTTCTAATTAGAAAATTCTCCAATAGGCCAAAGTGTTTTGACGTTCCTAAACTCCCATTCTATGCAACATTTCCTTTCTTACATGAAGATAAATTTCGAAGGGATTTCTTGAAACCGGTCCAAAAAGACATTGGGGCCATCGATCTAAAATTAATACCCAAGAACCCTAAAAATATTGGCTCTCTTTTCAGATTCAAGGATCGGCTACCGCCTTTGATGTCGTCTGGTGTTGTCTGCGAGTACAATTGTCCTAAATGTAATTTGGGAAAATATATTGGATCCACCAGGCGGCTTCTCAGGGTGAGGCCGACTCCCATAGAGGAATAAGTTATAGAACCGGATGTCGATTGACTAATCCAGAATCCTCTAATATACGTAGCCATACACTTTAATGCAAAACCGAAATCATCTATGAAGATTTAAAGATCATTGGTTATACAAACAACCCACAAGAACTACCTATCCTTGAAAACATTAAATATTAAACAATGAGTTCCTTCTTTGAACTGCCAAACAACCGCTGTTCCCTTGTATAAAGCTTTCTTAACTCTTTGCCTCTTTCGAAAAAATATTTTGTATGTTTTCTTTTAGTGCGTCTTTATCCTCTGTAATGGTAGGTTAACGTTCAGTGTTTTATTCATTTATTATTAGTAATTTTTTTAGTGTGTCTGTACTTAAGTATGTGTTCTAATTTTTACTATTTTGTTTCCAAGTGCGTCTTTGTTTACGTGTGTTTTCTGCTCTTAACAATTTTATTATTTATTTCGTTTTTATCAGTTTCCTTCGTCCGCTTTTAAAATTAAAGTCTTGTATATAGCTCTTTTAATTTTATATTGATATATTGTATTTTATTGTTGTAGATATTTCTGATGATGTGATTATTAATCACGAAAGCTTGGAATAAATGGATACTGTGTCTTCTGCCTCCGAATCCCTGCCCTTGATCTGGATGAGAGGGCAGGGATTCGGAGGCAGAAGACACAGTATCCATTTATTCCAAGCTTTCGTGATTAATAATCACATCATCAGGGATATCTACAACAATAAAATACAATATATCAATATAAAATTAAAAGAGCTATATACAAGACTTTAATGTATGTATGTATGTATGTATGTATGTATGTATGTGTATATATATATATATATATATATATATATATATATAATATATATATATATATATATATATATATATATATATATATATATATATATATTATATATATATATACACGAGTGTGTGTTTATATATGGAGGGATAAATGATCCTTGTCATTATCATTAGAATTTTGCAAAGCTCTCGCATGCACTCGGTTAATAGTGATGAATACACTAAACTATTTATATTTCTATGTAATTTAATTGTATTAACAAACAATGCAGTTGAAATGACGACGACTTTATGACATTTCTTCTAGAAAATAAGAACATTAAGGATGATCGAAATTCATCATGCCTTCAAGAAAGTAGTTTCTTTGCAAGAATTATTATTTACCTTCACCGAAGGAAACAAAACAAAGAAACTTACCAGGTTAACAAATAGAGAGAAGTTCCAAAACAGAATGAATACTGATGTCGTTGCAGACAGAAGAGGGTCATCTTGACGGAACATTCAAAACCGCAACAAATCCTAAGGGAAACGAGAGGAGGAATCGGCTTTGTCCAACATTCCGACCTCGTCTCTTTGCCCCAGCTCCTTTCTGTACATTTTCTTTCATTCTTGCTTTTGAGTCTCATTCTTTCTTTTCTCATCGCTGTATCAGTCTTTCTTTTATATTTTTCTCCGTCTCTCATTCTCCATAGTTTCTTTTAGTGTTTCGCCCATGAGTTGCTTTTAATTTCTCTTCTTTTTTTTCATTCTTCTCTCCTAAGACACTCTGAGCCTTATATCGTAAATTGTACCTTTGCACTCTTTAATTTTAACTTTCTTTTCTTTATTTACCAATCTTGATGCTAGTTCATCAATCATGTATTCGGTGTAATCCGTTTTAAACGAAAAGCCTACAATATCTATCATCTCAAATTCTATTATCAAAAAATATTGGCGAGAGAGAGAGAGAGAGAGAGAGAGAGAGAGAGAGAGAGAGAGAGAGAGAGAGAGCAATAATGCTACTTTCTGTGAAGGCAAAGGGACGTGTTGATAACGTAAGTTCCAAAAGAAAAAAGTAACGAAGTGTAAATGCTGCCCAAAAGGCTCCCTAACCAGGACTTTCAGGGTCTCGTTCTGTGTTTGTTCCTTCGATGACCTTAAAGCAGAAGGAGGCGACTGGATTCAGCAAAGGCCATAAGAACAGTTTTCCTTTTACGGAGTAAAGATGGTTTCGGAATCCCTCTCGTCATTGATAATAAAAGCAAAAGTGAAAATTGCTCCGAAGTTATTTCGGCGTAATCGAGTTCTCTGTACAGCATAATTACGTGTGAGCCTCAGTCCTATAGAGTTGCCAGACGCATGATAATGACTGAATTTAAACATAAATAAAATAAAAGTTACTGAGGCTAGATGGCTCCAATTTGGTATGTTTGATGACTGGAGGGGGATGATCAACATACAAATTTACAGCCCTCTAGGCTCAGCAGTTTTTAAGATCTAGGGGATTTTTCTTTTCAAAGTATATAGGAAACCCACGAATAATTTGTCATAAATCCATTTATTTTTACTTTAACCATGCCAGACAAATTAAGGTGTAAACATTTTCCAGTATGTATCTTAGAGCTCTTAGAATCTGTAGTCCTGAGTTTCTGGAAGAGGAGTTTAAAATTATTAATAAAATAGGCGATTCATTATATCACCCTCCATATTTTATGGAACTTTGTGAAAATAACGCGAAAAAAGCATGATACAATCAAACCAGTTTTAACAAAGAGCTTAAGAATATTCTCTGTACCATTCCATCATAATTTCATTCCTGCTGTACCCACTCTAAAAACTATTGAAATTAACTTAGTATTTAAATATAAAAATATTTTGAGAAATAAACTAATTAAGAATAGCCCGTCAAATTCAAACAATATTGTATACAGTATTCCTTGTAAAGAATGTAATGAGATTTAAATAGGGTAATAATTGAAAGATTTGAAGGTGAGATGCTCTCAGCACAAATATGCCATATCACGAGGCTTAACGAATAATGGCTTTGCAGCTCAATGGCTTAAGAAAGGCCATGCTACGTATCAACTGTGATAATTCCTCTATAATCTGCAGGGTCAGAGATCACCGCAAATGAAATCTGTTGGAATCCATTCTTATTGACGCCACGTCAAAAGGAATTTAAATCTAGATCCTCTGTCCTTGTCTCTTTTGCTTAAAAAAACACACTGCCCAGATTAACAAACTGTAATCCCGCCCCTTGTCTGTTACTGTATAATATATATATATATAGTATATATATATATATATATATATATATATATATATATATATATATATATATATATATATATAAGCTAGAGAGTGAGTTTTGTGGTAAAGGCACATACAATCAACAATAAACTTGCTTATACCAAGAGCAGAGAGAGGCACAAACAATTCACCACTCTACTGCTAGGGCAGGTCTGTTTATCTTCTTTATAAGTAAAAGAACTACATTTGAACAAAGTTTGATAATTAATATAACAGATCACATACACAATACACATATAAATACACATACTACACAATCATGCATGTACCATTACGTCAATGAATCAAAAACACCATCTCGCTTCTTATTTTCTTAATTAATCATCATTATAAGTTGGGTTATTTGCCATTACAAACTCATAGTTAATTTTTCTGAGTAATTTGTAAGCTGCCAAACTTACAAAATAGTATCACATACATGTTTTAATACTGTTCTTATATGTAATTTCGTCTCACTCCTTATTCTATGGTATAAACCATCGTCCTAGAAAATGGTTGCATTTGCACTTGTAATGAAAATATTTATAATATTTATCTTTGTTTGTTATTGATTTCTTTGGCTGTTTTCGAAACTTGAGTCTCTCTCTCTCTCTCTCTCTCTCTCTCTCTCTCTCTCTCTCTCTCTCTCTCTCTCTCTCTCTCCTAGGGTGCTCGTTTCTGGTAACATTCTTCTTCTGGGATAATGGTCCAGAAAATATTTCAAGTGTTTGGCAAACTAATGTTTTACAATAGGACTTTAGGATCTTCCCGATTGACTATCATGATTTACTGACTTATTTTCCTAGTGACTGTCTTCATTATTATACATCCACTTTGAGCGGGGAGCTGTAATTTTACTCTTCATCTTACTTTTAATGTGATACATCTCGTTCTACTCTTGTTGTTAACATTGGAATTCTTCAGTATCTGAAATTAGCAACGTATCAAAAAAGAAGAAGTTCAACAGGAAAACAAAAAAATTATCATCATTATTATTTTAGTCCAATTATCATTATAGTTATATGCAATATGAAACAAAGATCTACTAGAGGTGCAGAGAGAGAGAGAGAGAGAGAGAGAGAGAGAGAGAGAGAGAGAGAGAGATCACGTTAGTTGTTAATCACAGATGTAGCCTCACCCGGAAGTGACAAAGAAAAGATGACCTCCGCCCTTTCTTTTCAAAGCCACGGAATAGGAATATAGAATCCAGACCAAAAGCCAAGAACTGGGACCTTTGAGGTCATTTAGCGCTCAAAGGGAAATAATAGTAGATACGTTTGAAAGGCTTAACAGGAAAAAAATCTCTTAATTGCACAATCAAACAATTATTAAGAAAGAGTGGATAGCAAGATAGAAGAAAGAGAATAAGAATGGAGGTAGAATAAAGAGGAATGAAAGGGGTTCCAGATAGGGATTCGAAGGGACATTGCGAAGAACCTTGAGTAATGCCTACATTGGGTACACGGAAGGCACTTCCTCCTTAGGGTCATCAAACTCTCGGGAAATTTTGCTGTAGGTATACTGGCTTTTGAACAAATAGGCAGAACTTAATTCTTTCGAGAGTTTTCATTATAATAATGATTTCAGTGCTCTTCGCAATGCTAGTAGACTGGTACTGAAACGAAAAGTTTTCATATCCAGAAATAGAGTGACTTCATGAGCCACGTCCTGTGAGGAAATATTCCAAAGGTTGTTCCCTTGGAAGTACTCAGTAATTGTTTATGGATAAGAATGCTTTGCATTTATATTGATATACAATACTGCGACCCACTACAGTCTACTGGCTACTCAGCATATCATTCACTGCTTGAATCACCAGGATCATAATAATGTTTAACGCCACATCTAAAGCGATCAACTGGGAAGCGTCGATATGTATGTATGTATCGAGACAGAGACACACACATATATATTTATATTATGACGTTAGTCCTGTTGGTTTTTTTATATTGTTCTATTGAGTGATTTATGTTAATTTAGGTAATCAATATTTTCATGTATGTTCTGTCACGATGAAAATATATAAATGAATATTCCACGTAAAAAATAGCATGTTTATATTAATGCGAAATATAAAGGAAATACTGTTTTTCATACCTTACGGAATTTTGTTTACTTTAAATAGTATATTGTTATTATCTAATAAAAATATTCAATAAAACCATTTGTACTGAGTGAAATCCCCCGTAAGTCGAAAGAGATCTACCATACACTTTGATGTGTGTGGGGATGGGGAGAGAGAGAGAGAGAGAGAGAGAGAGAGAGAGAGAGAGAGAGAGAGAGAGAGAGAGTTCATGTACAAGTTAATATTTCGATAGATTTATAACTAAAGTATTGCACAGTAAATTCCCTGTCCACTTGGGAAGAATAAATATCGTTCATTAAATGGAGTCAGCTCGACATGGCTCTGCATCTCGGGAATGAGAAAATCCTTTCCAAACGAAACACAATAATCAGTCATCGTTGGTTTCTGCTTCGGGGGATCATAAAAGACGATACCAATCAAACGCATCAGGTGAACACAAATAGCTCAAGGGTCTTGTGCTCCAAATTCGTGAGACCCGAGTTATTACAGAAGAACTCAGTCGGAATGCCTTGCAGTTCATTCCCTTAAGGGAACAGTCTCGCCCAATTATAACTAGATGATATTGTTAGGACTTGAAGGACTGAACTTCGTCCACTGAGTCTGGGAGGAGAGACCCGGAGCTTTCGATAACACTTTCCAACCGAAGGAGTTAGAACTTGCCTGGATTTTTCCTCCGTTGTTGAAGAATGAGGAATGATGAATAATTACACACCATCTGCAATTATCTAACAAAAAAAAGCAAATTCCTTATTGGAGTCACTCATTCAACATATTCAACAAAACATGAGATTAAAACCATACCATCTCTTCGTTCAAATTGAATTTCAGCTTATAATTTGCTGAAACTGTTGGTTTAAATTTTCCTTTTGCGACAAACAGATGATTTAGTATCTTAGTATTACCTCTTAGGCTTTCAGAAATCTATTAGCATTATACTTCTCGCATATTGATTTGATTATAATATACCCGAGACTACTCAGAATGTTTTAACAAAACAAGCTTATGATGTTATTTACTATATATATCTTCAGAATGATAATTCTATTCAAAATTTTCTCTTCGTGTGACCATATCTCTGTAGGCAGATTAAAACTAATATTGTCAAGTCATTTTCTACTTCTGTGTTTGTGTGTGTGTGTGTGTGTGTGTGTGTGTGTGTGTGAGAGAGAGAGAGAGAGAGAGAGAGAGAGAGAGAGAGAGAGAGAGAGAGATGGATCCTGGGCATCAAGAGTGTGCCTGTTCTTCGACGAGACTCGGTAGTTGAAACGAAGTATATGGGATATTATGTATGAAGAATATACCTGTATAAAGCAAGAATGCATATGCCGAATGCGTTGTTTGTGATGCCATGTACTTCTTATGGTGTTCATGGCAGAGAGAGAGAGAGAGAGAGAGAGATGAGGGAAGGAGGAAGAGGGAGAGAGAGATGAGAGAGATTGATTTGAGAGAGAGAGAGAGAGACTTGAGGAGAAAGGGCAGACCATATGCATGAGTATTACGAATAGACTAATAGCTAGAAAATATTAGAAGGGTGAAAAGAGTGAGTAAGGAAAACCAGGGCAAATATTGTCCTGAAAAGAACTGTAATCCTTTCCTGGTGAAGTCTTGGCAACTCACTGAGAAAGATCAACAACATGACAGCTGTGTATAATGACATTCATTATAGGTCGTCTGACAATTGCAACGACGCATCACTGGATTTTGTAATAATCTTTTACCCTAAGTTACAGAGAGATTTACGGAATTCTCATTAGGAAGAACCAAAGTAAGTAGAAAGTCAATACAAGACAGAGTAATGACTTTAGATTAATACTAAAGAGGTATAATAACTGTCAAATGTATATAATTTAGAAGTTCACTGTTACATTACATTTCAATGTTGGGACTGTTATCATAATCCTGGTTCTTCCCCCAAAACAATTTTCCATTCTTTTCTTGATCCTTTCCAAACCATTTGTTGTTTTCCAGCCCTTCCCTTCTGCAATCCTTTCTAGTCCATTTTAGTTCAGGTGTTCTAGCTTCCTGTCAGGAATGAAAGACTGTGGAAGGCTTTAGTTGTTTTGCTTCACGATATATGGAGCTGTAATTAAGATATGCTTGCATGACAGTGTCTCTCATAATTAGGAAAGTTATTGCTGAAATATGAATTGTCACTGGTTGCATTATCTGTTTTGTTTTTTAGATACATGATATTACTATTTATGTGTAGATTTATATACATAGTTCGGTATTTCTAGATACATTTACATTGTATGCTCATACTAAGTCATTGGCCTCGTTTTGCATTGCATTTGTTTTACTTTCCTTTGACGGCAACAAGAATTTTTCTGCCCTGCAGCACCTGTGGGGAATTCCTCCCAGTTCGTTGATTCTCCCTTCCCCTGACAAACATTTCTATTTTTAGATTTCCTCTTTTCACAATACCTTACAAACATCCCCTTTTCAGATTTTTCCTTAGATTTCCTCTGATAATAATATACTTCTACATCTGCCTTTCTCCTACAACTTACTCTTAATATTACTTGCAGCAATTCTTGCCTTTTACGTTAGTTTCTTCCTTCAATAAAATTTCAGTTCTTTTGCCTTTTTCTTATGGAACCCACTACTTTCTTTTTCTCTCTTATCAAACGTCTTAAAATGGATTTTCCTTTCACTTTTCCTCGTAAATACCATTACTAATTTCCCTGTGAGGTTATTCATTACTATTTTTTTTCATTTCTATTCTTTGTCATTACTTTCTTTACCTGTCATGTCAAAAAATGACCACTTTTCTTCCTAGCTGTGTTTAGACCCCAGCTTTATTATTCTGTCCTTTCGCTCAAAACTTTTTTTCGAACTATTTCCATCGTTCTACAATTTCTCAGCCAGACCTCCTGTTCGTGTTTCCTTCCAGTCTCAGTCTACCTGAACAACGAAAACATGCCATAAGATTAGCCTTGGGAAAGAAAGGAAAGACACATAAAACACACTTACCAAGACGCACGGGGAGTCGACCGTCAGGATAACCTAGAGGCATGAACGTTTACTCATATGGGATCAAAATTAGTTTGAAATCCTTCAATGTTAATAGGACGTGAGTAGTTGTAAAAGAAAGCGAAAAAGGGAAAAACTTCCTTACAGTAACTAGATATACTAAGAGAAAGAAAGATTTGACCTGATTTATATATATATATATATATATATAATATATATATATATATATATATATATACAAAGACAGACAGACAGACAGACAGACAGACAGCAGACAGACAGACGCTACAAATGTCTTATATCCAATTCGCTCTACCTCAGAAATAATGTATCTTTTATATGTTAACCAAAAGGGATATATATATATGTATATATATATAAATATAATATATATATATATATATATATATATATATATATATATATATATATATATATATAAAGAGGGTGTCCATAAAGTCATTCCCTGGTTAATACAATAATAACTTGGAAATTATTGTGGATATGACCGTACAAGTTTCACATTCTATTGAACAATTAATAAATTTTCTTTATGTTAAAAGCATTAAAGACTCCTATAAAAAATTCACAGAGCCTGGAAGTGTTGAAGACCGAAAGAGAAGCGGTAGGACCGAGTTGGTGTTTCCACGCCTTGCGGCCAGAATGGTCACCACGCTCACCAGACATTACCCCTTTCGATTTTTTCGTTATGGGTTTATATCAAGGATAAAGTGTACAGTACACCAGTACCTAATGTTGAGACCTTAAAAGCAAGGATAACAGCAGTTTTAGAAATGGTAACTATGCAGATGTTGAAGAATACCTGGCGTGAGATAGAATTTTGCTTAGAGGTACTCTGGGCAACAAAGGGAGCACATATTGAAATTTATTAGTAATGCAAAAAAAAAAAAGAAAAAAAAAAGTCAGTCATTGTTGTTGAAATTGAAGGGAACTTTATACCGCTACCTACGTACTTTGCGTGTAATAAAGGTCTGAAACTCGGGAAAGACTTTGTGGACACTATCTAATATATACTATATATATATATATATATATATATATATTATATATATATATATATATATATATAGATATATATATATACACACATATATATATATATATACTATATATATATATTTACTATATATATATTATATATATTATAATATATGAATATATATTATTATAATTATATATATAGAATTAGATATATAGAGAGACTTAAGTAGTTGAGCAACAAAGAAACGACTGAGAAATGTTCATCACTTGCTATTCATAAAAAATTAAAAAGAAATACCCTATTTTGTGGTTCTACTTTGTTCTTGAGACTTACCATTTCTAACATTTGATTTATCCCTTCGACGTAAGTTAAAGCACGATATTTATTTGTGCAGAAATTCTTTGACTTTAACTGCAAATGGAACCCGGTAAATGCTGTACTTTGAATGTAGAAGAGATGTTGTTAGTCATACTCGTACGTTTGCTACTGCATAAACAACATTACTTTTATTCTGTTGCAGAATAAAAGCTAGAAGCGCAGTCCGAAGGAAATAGTCTCTTTTATGCGCAGTTTGTATGAATAAATCCAAGGTATATACAGCGTCTGTTTTCATATCTCCGCCACATATTCGGAAAATGGGGATTAAGATAACTAATGGATCGTGGCATCTAAACACAGACAAGTAGAACTATAAGGAATCAAAACTTACGGAATTTTTTTTATGTTATTTTCTGACACAAAAATAAATCGTTTAAAGTAAACTGATCGCATTTCGTTCTTGTAATAAAAGTAAGCGAGTAACAAGTATTCTTTATATGAAAATCTAACTTTTTGAGAAACAAAATTTCCGAAAAAAGGAATATACATGCAAGTTTCAAGGAGAAAATTAGAGAAGATCGTTTAAAATTCCGGGGGACATGAATTGTTTTGGGTAAATGCATAGAGATAATTTTCTCTTAATATAAAAAGTAAGTTCTCTTGCTTAGACACAGAGTGACTTCATATAGCATGCTCTGGATGCTATCTTTCTCTCTCGTAACATAAACTTTTTTGTACTTTACGTTCTCTTAACTTCTTTTTATGGGCAATTTAATTATTTCTGTTCACTTGTTCATATGTCTTTATCTGTCATTTTTGAATTTTTTGGCTTGTCAAGTCAATAATAATATTTTCTATTCTTAAACTCATAAAAAATCTATTATCTGAAGTCCCTCTTGGCAAGTTTGTATAATTTTTCTGTTATCAGTTTGAATAAATGATTATGCTATGCTGAGTATTAATACGCAAAACCATTGGTGACAGGGAATAATCTTCCTGATCTGAATATTTCATGGAGGTGACCCGGTCATTGACGTAATACCATCGGTATTGATCAGTCTCCAGACATGATAGATGTCTCTTTCAAAGATATTTACTTTTTTTTTTATTTCACGGGGATAGAACAATAGTAAAAATATTTACAAATACAATTTCAGGAATAGTTATAAAAAACAGCGGGCGATTGCTGCTGGAGTTGGTTGTCTAATAAGACAATTTTGAGAATGTAAAATGCCATACTGTAAGCTGGACTGCTGAGTGACTTTTTTTTTTTATTCTCCTTCGTTATCTAACAAAATTGCTATTCCTAATAGAAAAATAAAATATCATGACTTCTGATTTGTACCTAATAGAAAAATAAAATATCATGACTTCTGATTTGTAAGTTTAATGCTTGTTCTTTATTCTCACAAGTGGGTTTCAGATGTCGTCGACGAAGTTTTCATTCAACCAACGCTTAAGAAGATTAAAGGAAGATTATCAGCGGGGGTGACCTAAATTGGCTTACTTGTGGACGGATCTCTTGGTATAAATACCACCTTTTCTGTAAACTTTTCTCATTCATATACCTGAAAAAGAGAGACAGCAGTCTCTGAAATATAGTACTTTTCTTCTCTACCATTTTGGTTTTGTTTTTATGGGCCTCCTTTTATTAGATGGAATTCTGTTGTTACAGAACATTTTTACCAGTCATTGTCAGCCCACTATGGAATTCAACCACCTTTCCACGATTCTTCACTCACTTCCAGAAGTCAAGCCAGTTTTCCGCAAATTTGAGAAAGAACTGAACAGACTACACCGGCTGAAAAACCAAAAACACCTTTTGGAAGAATGCCTCAAAGAACAAGTACTTCCAAAAATGTACGGATTCGGGAGATGACTCTGCAATCAAACCCCTTCCCTCTATCACACAAGATTTTCCTGGAAGAAAGAATCACCAGTACGAGAAACGACATCTTTGTGCTACGCAGAGTGATATATGGAACTCAGTCTAATCTTCGCCTCCTCACTACGGACCACATATTAAAGGTATCTGATTTCATTCTTTTCCGACATTGCTGCCTATAATAGCGTGACTCATTCCAACAGACTTTTACGCAAGTTAAATAACCTAATAGACAATAGCGCATGGAATAATCTTGAACAACAAGACAAAGTTTTAAACTTATCCAACACCCCCCTTACTGTAAATCAACATTTAGTTTTAAATTTAGGCTTATCCTTTGCCCTTATGCCAGACCGCAAAAACAACCTAGACTTCATAGTGGCTTTTGATAAATTCATATCTGACAAAAACTACAGCCGTGAAGAGATATGTTTAAAAGGAGTGTTACTAAATGCCTTAACTGACCTTCATAAGAAATATCCTGTTCCCCGCAGATTCATGATAGCCATCCACTCGCTAAAAAAGTTAGATGTTATAATAAGTAGATCCGACAAAGACGGCAAAATCGTAATAATGGACAAAGACTTCTACCTCGACAAAATCAAGCAGCTCCTTAGCGGCACAAACACTTACGAAAAACTGACGAAAAATCCCCTCCAAAAACGTTCCCACAGAATTTTTTCGGAAAGTAAGATTAATTGGCCAAGACAAAAAGAGTATTGAACTATTAGAGAAATTTAAAGTAATTAATCCTAAATTACCCTACTTTTATGGCCTTCCCAAAACTCACAAAGACAATCTTCCATTCAGACCCATCGTTTCATGCGCCGGAGCTTTCAATTACAAAATTTCTAAATGGTTAGCTGGCCTCCTTTCTCCTTTTTAGGCACTTTTTCTCCCAGTCACATTAAACATTCGGAAGATTTTTGTCACAAATTCAGAGAAGCACATATACCACTTCACAACATAAAACTTTTAAGCCTTGACGTAGACTCCCTATTCACAAAAGTACCAGTACAGGACGTTCATCAGTTTTTAAGGGAAAAATTATCCCCCTATTCAGATCATTTCCCATTGGCGCTTGACAAAATAATAAAGTTAGTTGAATTATGTGGCATCTAATTAACGTATTTTCATTCGGGGAATCATTCTACAAGCAAAAATTTGGGTGTAGTATGGGTAGTCCTTTAAGTCCTGTTTTAGCCAATCTGTACATGGAATACTTTGAAACTACAGTAATAAATGCAATAAAACACAAAAACATGCTGTGGATGAGATACGTGGATGACATCCTAACACATTTTGGGATAATAGGTGGGGTAATTTTAATGAATTCCTCTCAAATTAAACGCTTTAGTGCCCAGCATCAAATTTAAAGTTGAATGGGAAACAGACAACAAAATTCCTTTTCTTGATGTTTTTAATAATCAGAGACACGACAGAATACAAATTTACCATATACAGAAAACCAACGTTCTCACTTTCATATATTCACTACTTTAGCTATCACGACATTACTATCAAGATAGGTGTAGCTAGCAACCTATTCTTAAGAGCCTTACGAATTTGTTCCCCAGATTTCCTGGAAAAAGAATTTGAACTAATTCGCAAACAACTTTCGTCTTTAAAGTATCCTGACATATAATTGAGAAAGCAATTCAAAAAGCAAACGTAATTTTCTACCAACCCCCTAAAGACAAGACCAGAGACACACCCAACAATAAAATAAAAATTCCTCACCTGGAGACGATTAAGAGAGTACCCACACCCTTGGGAAATCCAACACTTTTGCATTTACCTACCCAAACACCTTAGCCAAATCCTGATTAACGTCCAACAAAAGACATCTCCCAAGGACTCTGGGGGTCTATGAGATCGCATGCCAGGACTGTGACCAATCTTACATCGGATTTACAGGTAAATCACTTCCCCAGAGATTAATACAACACAAACGGTCAGTTAGGTATGGACAACAGAACTCGGCTATTTTCAACCATATAAATGAACATAACCATAGAATAAACTGGAATTTGTCACGTGTAATTTATAGCAGCAACTGCTGGTACAAGAGTCAAATGATGGAATCGGCCTTTATAAAAGAGAAGCAGTAATGAACATCTCAAAAGGCGCGTGGATTTCAGATGTCATCGACGAGGTTTTCATTCAACCAACGCTTAAGAAGATTAAAGGAAGATTTTCAGCAGGGGTGACCTAAATTGGCTTACTTGTGGACGGATCTCTTGTATAAATACCACCTTTTCTGTAAACTTTTCTCATTCATATACCTGAAGAGAGAGACAGCAGTCTCTGAAATATAGTACTTTTCTCTCTACATTTTGGTATTTTTATGGGCTCCTTTTATTAGATGGAATTCTGTTGTTACAGAACATTTTTACATGCCAGTCATATATATATATATATATATATATATATATATATATATATATATATATAAATCTAAAATTATATCAGTCAAATATACAATAGTGGTTATTACCTTTCCTAGTTGGCAATTAATTTTCGTTAACAAAGATGAATCTATCTTACATTGAAGATATACATATATATATATATATAATATATATATATATATATAATATATATATATATATATATATATATATATATCAAGTATATATTTGTATATCTTCAATGTAAGATAAATTCATCTTTGTTATCGAAAATTAATTGCCAACTAGAAAGGTAATAACCACTATTGTAATATTTGACTGATATAATTTTAGATTTACGAAAACTTCGTATTAACGAAATGTAAATTTACTTTCCACTGGGTAGAAATTCTATGAGCAGAGGTTTGGTATGGCTATGGGGAACCCTTATC
>NC_061097.1:59729017-59737269 GCF_015104395.2 Macrobrachium nipponense | reverse complement strand
TATGGGGAACCCTTATCGCCCCTTTTAAGCAACATTTACATGGAGGTTTTTGAAAAGAATCTTTTATCAAATATTTTATCATATAAAAGTTAAAAACTCTGAATTGTTTTTCAATGTTTTTAAGAGCATTAAGAATTTGTTGTCCTGAATTTTTAGAAGACGAGATTGTCAAGATTTATGATATTACTTTCAAACTGAAGTATCTGACATTTTTAGTTGATGTTGCTTAAGAAAAGGCTAATAAAACATTTTATGCAATTGACCATGTACTGCAAGCTTTAGATTATAGTAATTTTCTTGTTTTACCATTGGACTACAGGTTTCATTCTTTGCCAAAATTTTTTCAGTTTTTAATGTTAATGTTGTTTTTAGTAACACTCAGTCTGTGAAAACAATTTCAATAAAGAACTCTCCACCTTTCCTTATTTACGTACAAAATGACGGCTTGTTTTAAGATACGCTGGCAACTGCACATTTAGTGAAATTTTGTTTACTTCTTCTATTAGACGTGGTCCAAAGGCTGACTATGTATTCGCCACAGTAATCTCAACATAAACAAGACAAAACAAGGTTACTAGTGAAGAAAACTAACAATTACTCCTCTAGTGAAACACTCCTAGTATTTTTTTGAAATCGTCACTAACGTTTTGTTTTTATTATTATTATTATATTATTATTATTATTATTATTATTATTATTATTATTATTATTATTATTATTATTCAGTAGATGAAACCTATTCTTATGGAACTAGCCCACAGGAGCCATTGACTTGAAATTGAAGCTTCCAAAAAAGATGGTGTTCATTACGAAGAAGTAAGAGGAGATATAGGGAATGCAGAGGGAAAATATACCACTTATCAAAAATAAATAAAGAAATAAATAAATGTATTCATAGAGAAAAAATGTAGCAAAATGCATAAAGAATATTATTAGGGTAGTAATGCATTGCATTTTCGCTTGAACTTTTGGAGTTCCAATTGCACGACATCCTTTGTGAGGCTGTTCCACAGTGTGAGGAATTAAGGAGTTCTGAGACAGAAGTTTGACAGTGAGGCACATTTACTGTATATTTAGCGAATCTGGTTGCTCTTGGCAGATAGAGGGGATCAGGGATCAATTGCAAATGTAAAAGTTCTCTGTTGAAATACAACTTAAGAAAAAGTGACAAACACGCGACCATCCTTCGATGATCCAAGTCATACCTGTTGCTATTAGAAAACAGAAACATACCAGCACGAACCATTCAATCTGAAAGAGATAAATCTCTGGCAGATGTAGGCATCCACACTGGAGAACAATATTCCAGAAAACGAAGTACAAATGACCTAAAACAGATTGCACTGATCTTATCACTGTTATAAATTTCGTGCGACATTTGATAAAAATTTTATTAGATGTTTTTTAAACTTTATATGTAAATCAAGAGTTACAGCTAGAATAGCTAAAGTTTCATACGTATTCTGCAAAGGCAGAATAATATGATAAATTTGTTCGATATCTGCTAATCAATAGTGTGTTCGTTTTACTGGAGTTTATTCTCATACCTCACTGACTACATCATTCCCTGATCCGGTCAATGTCCTGATTGAGGCTAAGGGAAGCATTATTTCGAATGAGTGGAGACTTTACTACACCCACAATTGTTGCATCATCGGCATACTGAAAAATCTTGTTTTCCAGGCTAACAACCGGATCACTTGTATACATTAAAAATAACAGTGGGTCAAGAGCACTGCCCTGTGGACTTCCAGACACGATAGGTCTTGGTTCAAAGATCCCGCCGACAACAACTCGCTGCTGCCTACCTGTAAGGAAATCTTTAATGAATCCTAAAATATGTCCACCTACTCCGAAAGTCTGAAGTTTATAAATAAGTGCCTTGTGATTTACTAAATCGAAAGCAGAATTAAATCTATTTGAATTACTCTGCGCTAAAAACCCTGATCAAGATTCACTTGCAAATGCCAAGTCTAAAAGAGCTTCCCAGGTACTTAACTGCTTCCTGTATGCATATTGACTATCTGCTAATAATCTTGTAGATTCCCCATACTTATATAGTTGCTTAAAAATAAGTTTCGGCAAACTTGGAGAGCAAAGGGAAAATAGAAAAGAACCTGTAGTTACTGCAGTTTACAGAGATGCCACTCGTTGGATCCGTTACTGTTACTAAACTTGGGTTCATCCGCAAAGATAGTATGCTAACATAAAACTCTTGAGAATCTATTGAAACTCATTTTTAAAGGGAGGAAACCATCAGGATCTTTTCTACCCCAGCTATCAAGATTATCCCGATTTTTCTTAACATCCTTGGAGCAAAATGTAAATTTTGTAAGAAGAGATGCAGGGTGACAAGTATCAGGGACAGGGAAATCCTCACTGAAGAAGTTTAGCCTTTCCCCAAGGGCCAGTAACCAATCTACCAGCATCTTTTAGTGGTGATGGAATGGAAGACAAGGCTGCCCTTAGATAGATGATGCTAGTTTGATCTACCACAAGTTTTCTCTTCAAGGAATCATTGTATTTTCTCTCTGCTGTATGGAAAAGTTCTATTCGCATCATGGCTAGACTAAACAACACAGGTGTAATTTTCATTTGAAACATTTTGTCTGCATGTGTTGAATTTCGTTTGTTTGTCATGGTAGGCTCATCTACATGTATCATCAAGCCATAGGTGGTCATTCGCCCTAATTTTGATGATCTATCTTGGAACATATCTTATTAAAATAGCCATCAGCAATTAATTTTAACCTTGTCCCAGATAATAAAGTTCTTTTGTACATGAGATTTTCTAATCCATTATAGTTAAATGAAAGGAACAATATTATGTGAAGTCACAAATAATCTTACAAAGAAATGAACTGTGGGCAAATATGACATCGTAGTCGCTAGTATTGAAAGAGGAATCATTAACAACACCATAAGCTGCATAATGCAATAATTGCACAGATCTTGAAAGAACATAGAATAAATAATTATTGTTAGATGTAGGAATTATCACTGAATGTTTACAAACTATTTATTGCCATTTGCTAGAAAATATATTTTTCTTTGTTCCTATTTCATAAATGCTGAAAATCCTGTACACCCTTTGTTTTCATTTCTTAAATATTGTGATCAACATCTGAAAAAAAAAAAGCTATTCTTCTTAATTGTGTTAAGTCAAGTTTCGATTTCCATAAAGCATTGCGGTCTAATTTCTGCATTCCTTTTCATGAAACTCCTTCCACTTTTGCGATTACTCTAAATTTTAATTGCATAACGAATTTCTCATGCAAAAGACATCATTTCCATGACTCACAGAATATGAATAATCGAATAAAGCAGAACCCTTTCCTTTTTCATACAATGAAGCCGGTGGGGATGGAAATACATTTGTGTATGAAAATATGGCTTACTTGATAACTTTACTATATTCAGTATACAAATAATGTTATTTGCAGTTGAACTCTATCTTAGGTGAGTTGGGCATAAAAGTTAAATGTAAATGGAAACAGCTGTTTTTCGTGGAATGATAAACAAATGACTGTTTTGTAAAAAAAAAAAAAAAAAAAGTGGCAGATTTCCCCTTTCTTTCTAATGTATTCATAATCATTATTCTTTAAAATAAAGCTACATGTTAAAAAAACTCTTTTGAGGTCCCTCAGGACCATTCTCTACCTATTTATATATATATATATATATATATATATATATATATATATATATATATATATATATATATATATATAAAAAATATCTATATATATATATATATATATATATATATATATATATATAGGATCCGCCCAGTAATATCCTTGTTTATCTAGATATAATATATTTATACAAAGCTTAAAGCTTTCGTCCATCCTCCTGTGGACTTGATCACTAAGCTTAGTGATCAAGTCCACAGGAGGATGGACGAAAGCTTTAAGCTTTTTATAAATATATTATATCTAGATAAACAAGGATATTACTGTGGATCCTTCTATTGATTTCTTAGAAGCACAATACAGTGTTTTTATATTGCATACATATATATATATATATATATATATATATATATATATATATATATATATATATATATATATTTGTATGCATAGACTTCTTGTTATGTTTAAGGGGTCTTCTTAAAGTTTTATGATATAGACACTTAGGAATATAATGACGTAAGATAGAAATGTCTTTGTTTATCTCACGGAAAAAACACGGAGTTTTGAGACTGAGTTACAAATGAAGCTATAGATAATGCAAAATGGACGTTAATGTAGTTGAAAAACAAAACGCGGCCGTTAGTGTCAGAACAAGAAGAGCTGAAAGGAACCAGAAATATTGTATTTGCCAAACAAGAAAAACAAACTCCGGTTAATTGCTCAAATAATGGAGGAGACTTTGAGGAAGTTGCATAATCCCGAAGAGGTTGATGGTTGAGATTAAGGCGACTTAGTGACTGTTGTGAACCACTGGACTCTTTCCAAGCATCTGATACCTCTGCAAGGTAAAGTAAAATTTATTTATATTCATAAATATTGGAAAATATCAAGGCAAATCTAAAAAAAAATAGAATAAAATAAAAACGATGCTAAAAAGGAAGGAATAAAAATATAACAACTCAACGAAACAAGTCAGTGGTAAGGAGAACTCCTTACGAAGATATTTTTTTCTTTGACAGTCGAGAGAAACCAGCAATGTTCGTTATTGCGCCTTTGGAGAAAAGGGCCGTGTTAAAATTAATTTTTTTTATTCAGCCTTCAGCCGATTCTTTTTCCTTTTGTTTATTTTTGAATATCCTGAAATGTCTCCTGTATTCGCTTACTCTAAAATCCCATGTAACATCAGCGATCGTCTGAGCATTCACGGACAGACCCACATTTGTTCATTGCGTAAGAGCATTTCAGAGGAGACCACGAAATGGATCCTTTACAAAGGTTGACCGTGAATCCATTTGACGCATGAGATCTTCGTAATACTATTTTTGAAATACGAAGAAGAGGAAGAACAAGAATCCGCAGGATGGAGATAGAGCAGCAAGAGAATAATATTGAGTACAATTATTTAAACGAAGTAGACTTAATAAAAAATATGAATGGGGGCATTGACAGAAGGAAATAGATGGCGATGGAAAAATTCAGATAAAACGAACATGAAAAACAAGAGAGAGAAAATGATGGAAGAAAAGTATCGAACAAAACTAAGAGAAAATACTGGATATGATGTCATACTTCTTCCTTGAAAATTTTGAAGTTTGTGGTTTCGATTTTAGATTATAATACTAGTAAGATCATTTTAGTGGGTAAAATATCAAGTTAGAACACAGAATAATTTTAAACTATATGAAACATTTTACTTTAAGAAGGTGCGTACTAGGACAAGACAAAGAAAATTCCAAAGGTATAGCTACGATGAATGCTTCCTTATTCATGCAATACTGAGGGTTAATATCAAATTTATAGTCTAGCCCACTTTCCCAAGAACCCTCCCCTACCCGAAGTGAAAAGTGTTGAGCTGATAACCATTCGTATCCCTGCTTCTAATGAATATTGATCTTCCGACAATAAGGAAATATCCCTATAAATAGTTTCATATAGTGGAACTGCAGTTTTGTTTAGTAATATGAGCACACAAACCTTCACACACACACACACACACACACACACACACACACACACACACACACACACACAAATACTGGGTATTTGCTTTCGTTTTGTGTACATCCCTCCCCATTATTTGACAGCATCACGTCTAAAATGCAAAGTCATAGGAATTTAACATCTTTATGCAGTATATTTCACGGAAGCCATAATTCAATGTTAAATACGTACACACGTGTAATGTGGTATAAATAAAAAGTAAATTTGTGAACTAAAAAGTGCAAGGCTGATAGGCTTTAACTCTTGCCAATTTTGTGGTGTCCGTAGAGATAAACAAGCAATTCTCAAATGATAGCAAAGACAGATACGGAGGATATTTTCAATCAACTATCCTCCAAGCTACTATACCACATGTGTTCTCTTCTTTCTTTGTTCATAACATATTGCAAAGTCACGTGTTAACGACTCGAATGTTTCATGGAATACAGAAGTGAGCTTTTGGGATGGAACAAACCTCTTCTTTGAATAAGCGCAAACTTGAACGGTCTGCTAGGCGAGAGAATTAACAGTATTTATCTCCGTTTTATTTATTTATTTATCTAGTTTTCTAAACTTTAATGATAAACATTTAATTCTTAATTTGGCAGGTTCGATAGGCCTACATACCATAGGAAGGAATAAGTGTTATTCTTTTACTTAGGTAATATTTATATTTTCCGGCGATAATTAAGAAATAACTAAAAAAAAATTATTAATAAGAGAATGTTGTTTTTTTCTAGTACAAATAAACTTTACCTTTATTTGATTTGTATGAGAATCCTCAAATGGTATCCAGACAGCCTTTTAGAACTAAACAAAGAAAATAAAGTATCCTTCATGAATACTTAAGAATTATCGGTACCATTTCTAAGCTGCCTGTTTATTCGCCAATTTCATTATAAAACATTTTCTCGGTTTGAGATGGGAAAAAATTTATTTTCCATTTCAGTTTTTGTGCGTTTTTTAAAAGTGAAAATAAGTGTTTTTTTTTTTTTTTTTTTTTTTTTTTTGTACATACGAGCAGATAAATTTGTTTTTATTTCTTAATATTAGATTACAAAAAAAATTATTCGTCTGGATATCTAAAGGTAGCCGCAGTAAACGATAGAAGTTAATAATCCTACTCACAAAGCATAGTGGACCAGAAACTTTGGTAAGTTAAAGACAAGACTAAATCTTGTATATTCGGCTCAGATTCGCCTCTCGCTTCTTACAGAAGTGTTTACCGTTCACTATACAAATTTCCCCTCTTATTTATTCCTGATCCATTTGGGAGCATTATTTGTTTACCAACGATCGGGAACTATTTTTGTTTACCTAGAGAGAGAGAGAGAGACAGAAACAGAGACAGAGACACGGACAGACAGACAGACAGACAGACAGACAGACACAAACACAAACCGACAGAGATCATTATTTGTTTACCAACGTATGTGAAATATTCTTGTTTACTTAGAGAGAGAGAGAGAGAGAGAGAGATGTATTAGAGTACATAATAATATTTCGCCTTAACCTGTTGTTACACAAAAGGAGTTTACTATTTCATAACCCGGTGTATTTCCACAATAAAGTATCTGTGAATTCGATGCTGAATATTTTGAATTATTCTTTTAAATAAAGGCAATAAAGTTTAGTGAAAAGATAACAGGAAACTTCGATTGGTGGCTAAATGATAGGAAATAAGGTTCCTATTAAAGTATAACCTTTTCAGGCCAGAAATTATGAAATTAGCTTTAAACACGAACTTAAATTTTTATTTAATAAATCACATTTGCGAGCTAATTGTATATATTGCAACACCAGGAGAACCAATTTGTAAAATTAGCAATACTAAAAACTTAGTGATGGACACTTTTGTCCCAAAGACATGCAGCCCCATCGTCCTTGAACACCTATTATTGAAAACATACAGAATAATTACAATCATATGAAAACTAACGAGTATTTTTTCTAAGTTTATTTGTTGTGTATACCATTCCTCTACTTTGCAATCCGTACGTCTACTATGAGTGGCAGACTGTAAAATAGCTTCTACAGTAAGGTATATAGTCAGGTTTACATAATGTCTTTGAGTGTATTTGTTTCTTTGTCATTTTATATACAACCTGTACAGCACCTTGTTGGACCTTCAACATAAGCTACCGAGAATATTCATGTAGCCCATGACTTCGTTAGAATTAATCCGTCTATCTATAGTAGCGTGTGTACCCTTATTGTTCACTTTGAATTCAGCTTCATCTCTTTACACTTGGAAATTTGTTTTTCTTTTCTTATTTCTTCAAGTTGGCTCCTTGCCTTGTACTGAAAAAATTAGTAAACTCAACAAGTGAACTGATGTGAAATATCTATCAAAAGACAGTGTTACATCCTTTCTCCAAGAGTTCCTGCAGAAGATTTCTCTTCTTTTCCAACTCAAATATTCGTATTAAATGTACATCCTTTGAGCAAGTCACACTGCAGCCGCCAGCCAGACCTTTAGTCTCCCTTTTCACTGACTGGTTCGATTGTTGTCTCAGAGTTGACATTTCCTTCAATATATAATTAATTCTCTAAATACAATTTCCAAAAATAGAACACATAAATTTGTAGCTATATGAAAAAAAAAATTAATATCCTTATATGAATAGGAAAAAT
>NC_061097.1:59700842-59718517 GCF_015104395.2 Macrobrachium nipponense | reverse complement strand
TATCTTGCAAGCAACAATCTTGAGGAACTTTTTACGAATAAATGAATTTGATTCATGCCTGAATGTTATTATAAAATGTTCCACCTAATTCTTGGTATGTTTGTGCGTGCGTGTGCCGATAACTGATTTCTTTCTCCCGTCCAGAAAATATTGTAAGGAAGACTAATTAATCCTAGGAAACACCAACAACCACGCCCACGTAAAGTCTTGCGGTAACCAGACTGCGCCCTCTTTAGATGAAAATAATTACAGCAAATGTTTTTTTTAAACATAAAGACGACAAATGACTTTTTATTTTCGCCATTTTTCCTATGAATAAAAAGGGCTAAGCTCATATGCAATATGAAATGGTCTTTCCGTCTTAAACACTCCCATAGCGCTGTTTTTCCAACGATTTTTTATTGTTATTTTTAATTATATTATGACTGCGGCATGTATTGTTTTACAAACATTCCAAATTATGTTGACTAATGATTACCCAAATTACCCAAATGCAGTTTATGGAGTTTTTTATACGTGGAATGTTTCATATTGTTGAATATTAGATCTAATACTAGTGGAATGCAAGACGCTATTAGTTTTTTATAACTTTATAATTACAAGAGTAGATCACTTAAAACTAACGAATGGAATGCCATCATGGTTCTTGTCACTAGAATCAATCCCAGTTTTTCTGCACCTGGGCCTGCAGATTTCCACCTCATTATTATGAAAATTCGTGACTTAGATAAAAAGAAATAAATATGGGATGAACAAATGACAAAAGCTAATATTTTTCTAACTTTATAAGTGCAAGAGTTCTTTAGAAAGAATTTCAGGCAAGTGTCACGTATATCCCACTTTGATGAATTCTTTGGGCAGTATCAGAGCAAAGAGTAAAAATTTCCTCCAAAGCGTTAAATAATGTAATAGAAGACGTACTGACGGGTTTTGTCAAACCTGGGGCGAAACTGCAGGGCAATTTACAGTAAAACTTTATAACAAATGCCTCGCATCCTCTAACGTAAAGGCAAAATTTTCCAGTAGTTTTTAATATTCGGTAATGTTTCTCTGTTCTGAAGTTTTTTTGCTTAAAGTTTTTTACCTTTTCTGTTGTGATCCATTTGGAGTTTACAGTATTTTATGCCATAAAATCGCGATATACTCCGACTGCAAAAGAATATGCAGAAGATTCCACTGTCCTGAATAAAAGTGAAACCTTCATAAATTTTAGGTTTTGTGGAACGGCTTTCTCCTGACATATTGCATATCATAAAATAATGCATTGCGATTTTCTGTAATTCAAAAGGATGTTTTCAAAATAAAGGTATAATTTCTTGCCTCCTACACATATTTGCAAGACTTACAGGTAATAAAGCAAGCCATTCTAATTAGAGTAAATCAATGATGAATGTTATATCTACTACTAATACAAAACTTCAATAGTTTCTCAACCCGTTTCTTTTAACAACCATTTTTCCACCTACACGTTGTTGTTTTTTTTTCTATTAAGTAGCCTACTTTTCCGCCCTCTTTTAAATCTTGGTGTTCATTCCCTGACAGTGTCAGAAGTGGACAGGTGAAACAACTACACAACTTTTAGAATATGAAATATTTTTACCTATTCTGCTATTATGACATTGTTGTTATGGCGGAAGTCTTCAGGAACGAATATGTTGATTTAAAAGATTCTAAAATCTTAGTAGTAAATCTCTTCGCAAAAATGATAGTAAGTATTGGACACATTTCCTTATTCAAATACAAATACAGCTATCTCTGATAGATAAGCGAGCTCCCAAGACCCGACGTCCCATATCTAGCATAAATTTTATTACAAATGTGACTTACTTTCATAAAAAAATTAATTCTAAGCAACAACATGCTGAAAACTGATGCATATTTCAATAAATAAATACATAGTTTATGTCTCCATTCTTGAAAGTTTTCTAAATGGATGTGAAATCGGTGATTTTTAGTTTTCTTGCCACTTCTTGCAAAATCATGCTTGCTATAATTAGTGGCTAATTCTCTTTCCACATATAATACATTGAAGGAAAGAGAAACGACATTTAACACAGCAAAGAAACTTTTTGGTGATTCTGGGTTGTAGTCTGGATGAACTGTGATGTAAAGAACAGTATTGTTAATACTGATAGGAACAATTACACACACATTACACACACACACACACACACACACACACACACACACACATATATATATATATATATATATATATATATATATATATATATATATATATATATATATATATATATATGTGTGTGTGTGTGTGTGTGTGTGTGTGTGTGTGTGTGTACGTATGTATGCATTTTCTAGGGCTTTTTCAATATATCATCCATTTTAAAAGAATATAGAAAAACTTGTGTCTGTTTCTTTTTTCAGAAGATATAAGGACTTAATTTATCTTATAATAAAAATATCTACAAGTCCCATTCACCAGAACATGATAAAACTGGATCTAACCGCAGTGACATCTTAACCTTTTAGCTCCTGCTTAGCGTAGTGTCTTAAGGCTAATGTCAATGTTTAATTCCTAGCTTGGATGGACTCTTTTTACTTCTATCTATTTATTTATTTTTTTCGAGATTCAGACCCTTGAGAAGAAGGCTAATTCCTACATAATTATTAAGAACGAAAGACTTACAATTTACACTGCTGAAATTAGGTAAAACAGAAAGGGAAACATCATTACATATAATTTTAATGAGACTCAGGAATAAATTTTGATTGTGGCTCTGTTCTATAAATACTAATTTAAAATCTAATTAATGGCAGATCACATCTCGTGCTCTATGTTTCGGAAATGAGAAAAACAAAGCTTATCGTTTTTCATTTCTAAAAGACTTCTCCATAAACATGACCGTATTTGTTTAGTAAGGATATAATCACTGTTTCACACTGAACTCACATTAAATTTTTTGTCTGTTCATCCGTGTGTATGCAGTTACTTGTGTATGTATGAATATCTCTCTCTCTCTCTCTCTCTCTCTCTCTTCTTTATATATAATACACAAACACACGCGCGCACACACACACATATATATATCATTCGAGCTACAAATGTACATTAATATCTAATTCGCTTTACCTCGAAATTGATATATTTTCATATATGTACCGTAGGGGAATTTTTAGTTGATAATAATTTCGTTCCCTCATGGGATCGAACCACCGTCCAATGGACGGGAACGAATTCAGGACGGTCTAGTGACGTTATATATATATATATATATATATATATATATATATATATATATATATATATATATGTATATATAAAGAGATAGACAGACAGACAGACAGACAGACAGACAGACAGACAGACAGAGAGAGAGAGAGAGGAGAGGTATTGGTTCACTCCGCCAGCGCTACCAACAGAGATTTTTGAAAGGTAAGCTACCCGCCGTTATAGGGTAATGTAAGCAATCGCTCTCTATCTCTTTATATATATATGTGTATATAGTATATATATATATATATATATATATATATATATATAATATATATATATATAACTTGTAACACCCGTGAGGGGTAAGCTTGAAACTCCTTGGAGTGGAGGGCACCTAATATATCTGGTAGGTACAATGGACTCACACCCTGTGCGCATGTTGTTAAATCAGACCACGAACTTTGAGGTTCTAAGTCTATCACTGACTGTTTTTGCTTAGACACGATTCTCCGTGAAACTTTTAATTAACTGATAATACTTCAAATTTGATTCATCTGAGTCAAAAATGAATATATAAATGATTGGTTCCTTCGCTATCTTTTAGATTTAGTATGTTATTGTCTCAAGTGATCGCCAGGTACAAATCTTATTACTCAAGACTGGATTTTCATAGTTATATTTACTCTAAAAGGAAGCAACGAGGCTATCTATCGGCATTTAGAAGAAGCACTTGTAGGACATATCATGTAAGCCACTCCCTACTGGGTTTTCGGTGGCACGGCTAAATACAATTTGTTAAAGGAAGGGCTATTAAAAAGCAGTTTATTGGTTAAACTCAATGCCTAATGAAGACGTATTTAAATCAAAACTAAGAGTTTCTCAGCAAATTTATGATGCTGTTTGCGGTTATTTGATAGACAGATTTGAACTGCAGGTGAAAGAGCAGATATGATTTCATATAAAACCATAATACCTGTATGTCTGAATCTACTACAGGCAACAGTAGAGAGAGAGAGAGAGAGAGAGAGAGAGAGACGATAGAGAGAGGAGAGAGAAAAGAGAGAGAGAGAGAGAGAGAGAGATAATTATATTGTAATCTTATTTCCAAACTTTACGATATGAACATAAAAAATATGATTCCTTTAGTTGTCATATTTTCTAAATTTGTAAATGTTTACATATTATTAGCTGCAAGGACCACCGAATATAAACACTACTATGATTTTTAGCTTTACTCTTTACCAAATAAAGCGGTATAGAAACAAGGGATGTAGGAATAGCGCAATTAATCTCTAAGTAGTTGTTGGCCTCTGTCTTATTAAATAAGTTAAGATGGAAGCACAGGACAACAGAACAGTGTTAACATATCTAGGATCGGATGGTACTTCACTCTGTTATTACCCATGATAGAAATGTTCTCCAAAATGTGTACTTAGATTGAAAGGTGTTATTAATCTCTTTCGATTGAAGATATGCACACAACACAGAAATAAACCATCCCTCTTCGGAAGTTTAATTACACATATTGAATGAAAAAAATAAATTAAAACATATCACAAATTAAAATATAGCACAAATACCTGTCGTTAGTATTTTATGCACTACTATACTGGATGGTCAATAGAAAAAAAAAAACAAAAAAAAACAAGAAGCCTCAGAACTCTCGATCTATAAAAAAAAAATTCGTTTAACTTCAAAATTCTCTTTTCAGTTTCCTCGCAGAGTCGAGTCTTAACAACGCAAATATGCCGCCGGGCAATAAAACATTCCGCCAGTTTTTTCTTGACCTCCTTTAAAGGTAAAAATCTACTCCTCGAAAATCTCTTTAGAAAATAGTTTTAGAAGTTTGAAATCTGAGATGAAAGGGGTGTGAGAGAAAGGAAAACATGTGTTTGCTCTTTTCTATATATATATATATATATATCATATATATATATAATATATAATATATATATATATATATATATATATATAGATATATATATATATCACATTTTCATGAAATTCTTTGTTTACCTCGCGGAAAACTGAGAGCAATCATTTCGAGTCTATCAAAGGGAACGTTAAGGGTTTTCTTAGAGAAGAGGAAGATCTACCACATCGGTCAGATTATCCCAGTGACACTGCAGTAACTTTATTTTTCTAAAATGATGCACAAAAATTGATACATGATAATGATTTTTTTTTTCAACAAAATGCTATTCTCCAATCTAGAAGGTTTAGATTCACAGAGAGAGAGAGAGAGAGAGAGAGAGAGAGAGAGAGAGAGAGAGAGAGAGGAGAGAGAGAGAGAGAGATGATGATATATACTTGTTTCGTAATGATACAAGGCAATCGCCCTTCTCATGTGCAAGTCAGGGATGCTTGTGTTTCTTCCCTTCTTCTTTCAAACTTTGAAGCTTAGGTTTTCCTTAACACGTACGATCTTCAATCTCCGAAAGGACAGAGGATCCATATCGCATCCGTCAGGGGATGTGGCCCGGTCTGTTGAATTCCAATTTTCTGTGCTCTCTCTAAAGTCTAGAATTTTCATCAGATTGAATTTGAAAACCTTAGGATGAATTAATTAGAACTTATGATGGACGCACGGTTGAATTGCTGATGACAACAAAGAATGCACATATAAACCTTTTCTTATTTAACTATTCAATACGAGAACATATTTGTCAATTTTAAAGGGCTTTTAGCCACCAGGATATATTCATGATAGCAGATATTCTCCATCGGCAGCATAAATGAGTGGAATATAATATTTATAGACATGAAAACTACTGTTCCAGTAATGGAGTGGTACAAATATTGTTGCAGATAATGTTTAGATTAGGAAGGCGTCCACATAACAGAAATATTGTAAATATTTCATGCACCACTTGGAGAAAAACTTTCTTCGACCAATAGAGAGTCTTATATTATGAAAAACAAACCTTTGTCATTAAAAATATGTAATTCGTATCTCCAGCGTTTATTGTTAACCAAACTTACTTTACCTGCACCTTTAGACACACCTACCACACACACACACACATATGTATACACACGCACTCGCACACACACATATATAAAATATATATATATATATTATATGTAATATATATATTATATATATATATATATATACAGTATATAATATATAAGAGGTTCAGGAGGTCCAAAGATACTGCATATGTAGGCCAAGATTTATTATCTTAAAACGTTTCGCACATGAACTTTGTGTATCTTCAGTCTGTTAAAAGAGAAATACATATATTAGAGACTAAATACAAGAATTCACAATTGTATTCATGTTAAATTGCAATGAAAATATAAATAGTTAAAAGAAGAAGAACCACTGAGGTACCAACCAACTAGAATGGAAGGAAAGCAAGGAATGACTTTTGAGAGAGCCAGGTCAAAGAAGACGTTGACTATGCCAGATGTAGAGGTGAAGCCAAAGTGTTGTTATTCAATGAGGTAGTCAGGTGGTCCGGGACTTTAGTGTAACCTAATATCGAGAAGTGTTGTTTCGATACATTTATTGTGCATTTGGCGGCATAATTCTTGATATTAGAAAAGTCAGGATTTCTAAATCTCTGGCCTGTTCTATAAATGAAACCCATATGGCTACAAAATCTTATCTGCAGTAATCTTCGAGTAGATCCCACGTAAGTTGCAGGGCATCCTGGGCATGTGAATTTATAAACAACGCTGGATCTCGCAAAGTCCTGCAGACGATCTTGACATTAAAGATTGGGCCAATTTTGTATGTATTGTTTGAGATTCGTTTAATTTTGAGACAAAGAATTTCCATTTACCATTTCCAATGAGTTCCTGTTAGTAATTGCATTAATGCACAAAACAAGTTTATATATATAATATATCAATATATATATATATATATAGATATATATATATATATATATCACACACATATATATAATATATATATATATATATATATATATATATATATATATATATATATATATATATATATATAATATATATATTCAGCTGACTTATTACACCGTTACATTCTCGAACATGCTGCTATTGTCGTGAATTGTTTTTCTACTTTTTCAGTCTATGGCTCTTAGCTAACAGGCATCATTGTCCTCTTTGCTTCCCCAAAATCTAAATAAACTGGGAGTAAATTGTGAGATTCTGAGTGTAATTACGGTAGCCTGGAGTTTTGTTATATTTAAATCTTCGTTAAACCTACGTGTCTGGCCTCTGTCTTAATCTAGCGATTTGGTTTTCGGTATAAATCAAAATTGCATATTGGTTATAACAATCCACCCTTCTCTTAATTTACCTAATGGGGACGTAAAGCAAATCAAGTCACCTGTAAAGGTCAGAGATGCAGGTATATTATAACAATTATAATAACAAAGATATCACTATTAGTAGTAGTAGTGATAATGTGTTTATTAGATATTGCTAAACCAGAATTGATACGAAATAATCGCTTAGCATCAAACAGGTAGAGAGAAAAAAAAAAATCTGATGCAAATATAATCAAAGAACAAGTATTGTATTTTCCCGTTTTAGAACTTTCCCATTAGAGCCTCATTCTAATTCTAATGAAGGTCATTATTCAGGGTCTGACGTGATGCAAATCAGGATTAATAGACTACTTTAATCCTGATGCAAATCCTGGCCAAAATTTTCTTCTCGGCGTTGATGGATTCAGAAGATAATGCATCGGTTCAAAGTTCTCCTTTAAATTATCGACTGAATAGAGGATACTGTATATTATTTGTTCAGTTTTTAATCTTTAAAATTGGATCTATAATCACTATTTCTATCATTTATTCCTGCTGGAACTTAAGGGACACATCATGTCTCACTAGCGTCTCTAAAAGCCTACTGTGGAAAAATAGGTCCAAATAACATAGTATCATTGCAAACCCGAATTTTATGGTTCATGCGACTAATGCATCAGCAAAGAACCAGCCGGCAATTACACCGCCACTCTTGAGCAAGGATGTTGACTGTAATAAATCTCGCAGGATTTGCTTGATTTTGCCCATCCAATTAAGGATACAAAAATTTGTTTTTATATTATTACAAATCTATATATGTTCTATTTGTGGAAATTGTATTTAGATAAGTAATTATATATTGACGGAAATGTCAACTCTGAGACAACACTGTTCCAGCAGACTGTTTAAAAGAAAAGAAAAAAAAAAAAAACAGGACCAGTGTTTCCCAATAAATTTTCATAAGGAAGACTTAGTGACGACGATTCTGCCGTAGATTCTAACTATACTGATAGATATAGAAGTGAATCAGCAAATAAAGGGTCTTCAGAAGATCTAGAGAAAGATTCTGACAAATGCCTCTATAACCTTCTGGGCATTTAATACAATTGGCTAATGTTATCAATTTTCACCCTAGACTTTCTTCTTCAACAAGTAGATAGAGCAAAATTAAGTTTAATCTGTCTCACAATTACACTCCTCTTAAAACATTTTTCAAATTCTTTCTTAAAACTCTGCTAATTCATCTACTATCAAGTACAAATAAAAGATGAGAAATTTATGAAAAAAGTTATTCCCTATTAACCCCATGAAATGATGTCACTTCTTGGTTGTATTTGTATAACGCTAATTTGCTATTCTTCAAGCAACATTCAATATCATGATAACAAAAACATGTTTGGAGAGGTAGATAAAAGCTGATTACATCATAACTACACGAGACAGATCCAAAAGACTAGAAAATGCTAGTAAAGTGTAATATATTGAAGATCTTTTCTCTTGCCTCAAAATAACTTCTAAAAACAAGGTAGCACAGCCTATTGACTAAATGCAAATGTGACCTTCTCCGAAACAGTATCTACCACTCAAACCGGTCAGTGAAAAGGGGAACTAAAGGTCTGGCTGCAGTGTGACTTACTCAAAGGATGTAAATACATTTCCTACGAATATTTGAGTGGGAAAAGAAGATAAATCTTCTGCAGGAACTCTTGGAGAAAGGATACAACACTGTCTTTTGATAGATATTTCACATCAGTTCACTAGTTGAGTTTACTCATTTTTTCAGCACAAGGCAAGGAGCCAACTTGAAGAAATATGAAAAGAAAAACAAGTTTCCAAGTGTAAAGAGATGAAGCTAAATTCAAAGTGAAAAATAAGGGTACACGCACTACTATGGATAAATTGATTCTAACGAAGTCGTGGGCTAGATGTACGCTTTCGCTTCCCTATGTTGAAGGTCCAAGAAGGTGCTGTACAGGTTGTATAGAAAGTGACAAAGAAACAAATGCACTCAAAGACATTATGTAAACCTGACTATATACCTTACTGTAGAAGCTATTTTGCAGTCTGCCACTCATAGTAGACGTACGGATTGCAAAGTAAAGAGATAAAATACTCGTTAGTTTTCCTATGGTTGTAATTATTCTGTATGTTTTTAATAATAGGTGTTCAAGCATGATGGGGCTAATATGTCCCTGGCTGCATGTCTTTGGGACAAAAGTGTCCATCACTATGTTTTTAGTACTGCTAATATTACAAATTGGTTCTCTTGGCGTTGCAATCATATACAATTAGCTTGCAAATGTGATTTATAAAATAAAAACTTAAGGTCATGTTTCAAAACAATTTCGTAAATTCTGGCCTGAAAAGGTTATCCTTTAATAGAAAACTCATGTCCTATCATTTAGCCACTAATCGAAGTTTTCTGTTAGTTTTTCACCTTTATTACTTTTTGTCTTAATTAAAAAAGAATAAGTAATTCAAAATATTCAGCATCGGATTCAGAGATTCCTTATTGACGAAATGCACCGGGTTATGAATCAGTGAATTCCTTTTGTGTAACAACAGGTTAAGGCGAAATATTATTATGTACTCTCTCTCTCTCTCTCTCTCTCTCTCTCTCTCTCTCTCTCTACGTAAACAAGAATAGTTCCCCCACGTTGGTAAACAAATAATGTCTGTCTGTGTCTCTCTTTAGGTAAAAGAAAAGTTCCCGCTCGTTGGTAAACAAATAATGCTCCCAAATAGATCTGGAATAAATAAGAAGGGAAATTTGTACAGTGAAGGGTAAACACTTCTTTACGAAGCGAGAGGCGAATCTGCCCTGGATATACAAGATTTAGGCTTCTCTTTAACTTACCAAAGCTTCTGGTCCAATATTCTATGTGAGTAGGATTATTAACTTCTATCTTTTACTGCGACTACCTTTAGATATCCAGACGAATAATTTTTTTTTATAATCTAATATTTAAGAAACAAAAACATAACTTTATCTTCTCGTATGTACAAAAAAATACTTATTTTTATTTTAAAAAACCCGCACAAAAACCGAAATGAAAATATATTTTTTCCCATCTCAAACCGAGAAAATGTTTTATAATTGAATTGACGAATAAACAAGCAGCTTAGAAATGAGACCGATAATTCTACAGTATTCATGAAGGATACTTTATTTTCTTTTGTTTATTTCTTTTTCTTTAGACTTAATTACATGCTCTATACGGCTGTCTGGATACCATTTGAGGATTCTCATACAAATCAATTAAGGTTCTATAGATATAAAATGAATAACAACTATTTTAATGTTTGTCTTGAATTCCTATCAATTTCCTAAAAAGTTGTTAAACCAAAATATTTTTAGAAGGCAAAAGAAATGATTACGTCGTGATTCAGAACCTATAAACAAAGACAAATGATATTTTCAGTACCATGAAAAAAGTAGACGCTGTTTATGAAACACCCTTAAGAAAAGGGAAAGTTTATTTGTCCTAGAAAAAAACAACATTCTCTTATTAATATTTTTTTTTAGTTATTTGTTAATTATCGGCGGAAAATATAAATCTTACCTAAATAAAAGAATAGCACTTTTATTCGTTCCTATGGATATGTAGGCCTATCCAACCTGCCAAATAAAAAATTAAATGTTTATCATTAAAGTTTATACAAAATAGGTAAATAAATATATAAAACTGAGATGAATACTGTTAATTCTCTCGCTTAGCAGACCGTTCAAGTTAGCGCTTATTCAAGGAAGAGGTTTGTTCCATCCCAAAAGCTCACTTCTGTATTCCATGAATAATTAGAGTCATTAACGCATGACTTTGCAATATACTATGAACAAAGAATGAACACCTGTAGTATAGTAGCTTGGAGGATAGTTGATTGAAAATATCATCCGTATCTGTCTTTGCTGTCATTTGGGAATCGGTTGTTTATCTCTACGGACACCCAAAAATTAGGCAAGATTTAAAGCCTTTCAGCCTTACACTTTTTAGTTCACAAATTTAATCTTTTTATTTATACCATATTATACGTGTATATGTATTTAACATTGAATTATGGCTTAAGTGAAATGTACTGCATACTGATGTTAATTTCCTATGAATTTACATTTTTTATGTGATGCTGTCAGAAAATGGGGAGGGCTGTACAAAAAAAAAAAAAAAAAAAAAAAAAAAAAAACAGCAAAGCGGGAACTCATCGCAACAGAAAATAATACGAAAAGTTTGATACAGCTGGCAGAATACGGTAAAAGATGGTAGATATATTTTACGTTTTATTTAATTAAATATTCCTATGACTGAATAGCGCTGCGCCTAATCAGCTTATTCAGTAATTTGGTTATGTTCTTTGTATCATATACTAAAGGAAAACATCTGCCGCTAAACACTCAGACAATGAAACAATTAAGAAAAAAAGATATAATTAAGATTAGTTATTTCGTAGTCTTCACTTTAAAGGTGCATACTAGGGCAAGCCAAAGAAATTCTAATAATATAGCTACGATGAATGCTTCCTTATTCATGCACTACTGAGGGTTAATATCGATTTATAGTCTAGCCCACTTTCTCAAAGACCCTCCTCTCCCCGAAGTGAAAAGTGTTGATCTCATAACCATTCGCATCCCTGCTTTTAATGAATATAGATCTTCCGACAATAAGGAAATATCCATATAAAGAGATTCATATAGTGGAAATGCAGTTTTGTTCAGTAATAGAATCACATAAACCTTCACACACACACACACCACACGTATATATATATATATATATATATATATATATATATATATATAATATATATATTATATATATATATATATATATATATATATACATATATATATGTATATATATATATTCTTCTATTTAAACAGAATACGTCTCAAGTATTAAAAATCCATCAAAACACTTTTTTAAAGCTAAGGACATATTTCGGTGGACTTAGTTCCACCCTTTTCAAGCAATAAATGACAGAAGGAGTTTCATTTGCGAAATATATAGTAGGAAATATGCACTTAGGCGATGCCTGGCATCTGTTAATTGTCTTAATTCGCTTCATCGTTGCAATAAAGAGGATGTTGTCTATCAGATCAGGGTCCCAGTCTCCATTTGAAAGGGATTTGATAAACTCCAATGATTTTGGAAACTGTTTCTGCTGAACGTCAACTAATGATTTCCCTAGTGTATTCGGATAAGTGAAGATAAAAGGGTTTGAGGGGCCTAAGGTTTGTGTGATCTCTCGTAAATTATCCACGTGAGGGATTATGATTTTGTTTCTGTATTTTTCGTTTTCTTTGTTCTCAGTAGGTTTGTAAAAAAGTTTCTTTGCTTTATGTATGGCTTTTTACATTGTGTGCTTGGGGTAATTTAACAAGATAAGTTGATTTCTGATTGTTTCAAGTTCTTTGTTAAGAAAATCTTGGGAGCAAATTCTCAGGGCTCTAAGAAATAAGTTACTCTCTATGACGACTTTGAATGAAATGTCATGATAGCTGTAAAAATGTATGTATGGAAGTGAGAATGTCGTTTTCCTATAGACAATGAATTTATAGTTTTTATAATTTCTGATGATTAAGACATCTAAAAAGGGGATTTGGTTATTGTTTTCCCATTCTACTTTAAATGCCTTCATCTTCTCGAGAATTCCTTTGCAATAGGAATTTGCGTAAAATAGCAGCTTCATTTGAAACTTGGATGAAACTCATTTCTGCTTTCTGCCTCGAATTGCTAATGACAGAACTTGGAGAGAACCCGTTGGCTTTCTCAGAATTCTTGGAGAATAAGTCAGTCAGCCTAATTAAGGAAATAGAGTAGCAATAAGAAGAAACAAAAACAAACGCCATTGAACTGAAGAAAAGGAAGCTATTCATAGGAAGAAGGAATAACTGCATTAGTTTAAAGTGTCCTAAAAAGGAAACCCTCAGGTTTATGAAGAATGTATATTTTAGGCATTAGAATCGAGAAAAATCCTTATAAATTTTACAAACAGAACTGAAGAAAATATGAAAGGATTAGCCATATATCAAAGGAGTATCTTCAAAAAAAGCAGCAAAATAAGAGGTTTTTATTAAGAAATAACAGCGAAAAAGCAAGCAGTAAAAGACTGCAGTTCTTACTTAGACTGAGTTTAATTTTTTGCTATGAGAAATAATTTAAAATGTAAGGTATTTCTTGAAGCAAGCTAGCTTCTGCTATATTATCTCATGGTTATTTATGTGAACGGAGAGTGGTCGCCCCAGAAGGTTGATATAAAAGGCGTTGCCTTGTGAAATAAGAGTGCGAGCGGGAGAAATGTTCATAAAAGTGGTATTGAAAAGAACACCTCAAATACATTGAAGAGAACAAAATCCTCTATCAGTGATTCCTGTAACGATCTTGCATCAGTTTAGTAAATGATATATTTACAACCCTACATTCTTCTCCACTAATGGATACGTACATGATACTCTACAACTCTTGCTTTCCATATATATTGTGATTCTGATGTATGGAATCTATTCATTAAATTACCTTAGTGAAAAGGATTCTAATTTCCGTTCGCTGTTATGATACATGAAATATTTCCTAGAATTCAAACCATATAACCTTAGTGTCGATAACAAATTTCCATGCATGAGTGAGTAATTAAATGCCAATTAATGTAAATTTGCCGTCATTTATGTTGCCTTATATTGCTACTTTTTATCTGACTAATTGGATGCTATATTGGTAAAAGAAAAAAAGTAACATCATTAAATGGGAATTGGTAATTTAAAGTGAATACTCATCACAGGAAATTAATATGGGATTTTAATGAATAGGTCATGATTCAGTTTTCACTCTAGGTCTATTGGAGTGTTAGTAAATGAAATACATTACTTTTTCAGTAATGGTAGCAAAACATATGTTGTGAGATAATAGCCATTGTTTGTACATGTAATGTCGGTGTTTAAAAGAGTAATAGTAATGAGATTCATTTATGAGGGATCTGAATATTCAACTTATAAATATTAAGAGAGCATAAGAGATCAGTAGGATATGCTTCAGAATGCCCAGGGATTTTAGAATATATAAATCATAGTGGCCATACCATAAACTGGAGAGCGGCCGAGATGTTTGTTAAAAGTAACTGCCGTACAAAAATGATATTCTGGAATCCACAATTATTAGTCAGACCAACGATATGTACCTACCAGATGTACATTGGAGATCGGATGAACAGAAGAATTTATCTTTATGCTTTTGCTCAAGCAGGTGTTCCAGCTTATACGCCCACCAGACTCGACAAAGATATGAGCTAAAGAGGACTAAAATACAAGTGACTGATCTCGTTCCAATCCTGGTCAACAAGAATACCACCAACTACCAACGTTTGTATTGGCCCACATACCTATGTATTATAAATACTCTGTTCGCCTTCCAATTCTTAAATTTTTTTATCAATTTACTGATTTCTTATTTCGTTTTCTTTGCCACCGAATACCACCAGAGGTGTCACAGGTTTCCCAAGATTGTTTTCAGCGATAATTAGAAAACTGAGTTGCTCCTACATTTTGAGCCTGAAATGAATGTTTACTGTACAATTCTCTCATGCATTTAAACTCTAACGTAATGGCGCAGAAGTTGAGTAAAAATTTAAATGTTTCATAAAGGTGAAAATTTTTCTGTGTGTGTTCTAACTTGATATTTTACCCACAAATATTATCTTTCTAGTACTATAATCTAAAATCTAAAGCACAAACCTCAAAATTTTCAAGGAAGAAGTATGCAGTCAGGAGTCCAAAACCTAACGGCAGATGATGTAATCTACCGCTGCTCTGGAAAGAAATAAGTTTTCAACCACCTTTGGTTATAACTCGTCGCTGGAACACCAGATTGAAGTCAACGTTTTTAGTTCTTTAGTTCTTATGTATTATTCTTTTTCCCGTGACAGCATTTCCATTATTTCCTCTCAGTTTTGTTCCCTTCTGTTCTTTCTTAGTATTTTCTCTCTTGTTTTTCATGTTCGTTTTAACTGACTTTTTCCATCCCCATCTATTTCCTTCTGTCTATGCTCGCATTCATTTTTTTAATTAGTCTACTTCATTTTAAATATTTTCCTCAATATTATCTAGGATTATTTCAATATCCCTCCTTCTCTTGTTGTTCTATCTCCATCCTGCAGATTCTGGTTCTTCCTCTTCTTCATATTTCAAAAATAGTATTACGAAGATCTCATTAGTCAAATGAATTTTCGGTCAACCTTTGCAAAGGATCCATTTCGTGGTCTCCTCTGAAATGCTCAGACACAATGGAAAAATATGGGTCTGTCCGTGAATGCTCAGACGATCGCTGATGTTACATGGGATTTTAGAGAAAGCGAATAAGGAGACATTTCAGGATATTCAAAAATAAACAAAAGGAAAAAGAATCTGTTGAAGGCTGAATAAAGAAATTGATTTTAACACGGCCTTTTTTCCAAAGGGCGCAATAACGACCATTGCTGGTTGCTCTAGAGTCTAGAGTCTAGACTGTCAAAGAAAAAAATATCTTCGTAAGGAGCTCTCCTTTCCTCTGACTTGTTTCGTTGAGTTTTTATTATTTTTATTCCTTCCTTTGTAACATCGTTTTTATTTTATTCTATTTTTTTTTTGAGATATGCCTTGATATTTTCCAATATCTATGAATTTAAATAAATTTAACTTTCCCTTGCAGAGGTATCAGATGCTGGGTAGAGTCCAGTGGTTCACAACAGGCCCCTTTCCTTCGTTAGCAACTTATCTATAGAGCCCTTGTTTGCACTAAGTCGCCTTAATCTCAACCATCAACCTCTTTGGGATTATCCAACTTCCTCAAAGTCTCCTCCATTATTTGGGAAATTAACCGGAGTTTGTTTTTCTTGTTTGGCAAGTACATAATTCCTGGTTCCTTTCAGCTCTTCTTGTTCTGACACTAACGGCCGCGTTCTGTTTTTCAACTTCATTAACGTCCATTTTGTATTATCTATAGCTTAATTTGTACCTCAGTCTCAAAACTCAGTGTTTTTTCCTTCAAGCGTCTGGACTGTTTGCTGGGTGAGACAAACAAGGACATTTCTATCTTACGTCGCCTTTGAATATTTCTTGAAGTCACTAATATATATATATACATATAACATACATATATATATATATTATATAATATATATATATATATATATATATATATATATATATATATATATATATGTGTGTATATATATATATATAATATATATATATATATATATATATATATATATATATATATATATATATATATGTATATATATATATATATATATATATATAGTATATATATATATATATATATATATATATATATATATATATCTTCGCCCTTTTTCAATAATTTTGAAAATATTGGGATGACTGACCTTTTATGAAATACGCTAAAAATCATGAACCTGTATTGGTTGAAAGATGCTATATTCGTCTTTTCAAACCATACAAACTGTGGCCTGGGTCGATATGCTTCCATTTTACGTATATATTTTGATAATAACGAAATGAGGAAAGACAGCGAGAAGGATAATTAATTAGAACTAACAGAGTAAAATAAGATCAGAGTACGAATAGAGAGAGACAAAAGTAACTGATTTTATGATAACGCCTAAAAGTTCCGATAAAGGACTTAAAGGTTATGCAGTGTCACATAATAAATAAGGTTTGCTTTTCCCACTAATATTTATGCAAAGAAATTTGGGAATACATTTAGATCTGGAGTGGAAAATGCCTTATTTTTCATTGAAGTTTGTAATGGTCTTGGTTTACGTTTTTATGGTGCTGTCTTTTAACTGGGAGAAATTTAATTAAGCCAAACGTATTGAGGAAGAACTCATTGAATATTAAAGTGGCATTAGTATGCATGAATGAAATTTTATTGATATTCATCTAAAATATCAGCGCTATTTATATATCTATCGATGAAGAAAGAAAACCGTCATACAAGTTCGTTTTAAACTGTATAAAGGTACATTGCAAATAAGATTTAAGCGGTGTCTTTCATAACACTCTGCCAAATAATGATTAAATATATGACTACAGGGTATTATCATATTTGATTATATATTTCCACGAAGACATTACTATTATATTCCTTAGTGGCGATATTATAAAACTTTAAGAAGTCCCCTTAAAGATAAAAATAAGAGTCTATTACATTTCACACAACAAAAATATAAAGAGGTAGAGAATGGTCCTGAGGGACCTCAAAAGTGTTTTTTTTTTTTTTGAACATGTAACTTTATTTTAAAGAATAATG